>NW_017259197.1:1012997-1025742 GCF_001594045.1 Atta colombica
GTGTGTGAGAGAGACAACATAAGATTCTCACTCTAGCATCTTTACGCGCGAAAATATTAAAGTATAAATGAAAAAAATATTAAATCCATTATTACTCGTTATACTTTGCTGACGTGTTTCGTCGAATCTCATAGGTAGAATAATTTCGTTGGTACATAGAATTTTGAGAACAGCTTGAACTTCCGAAAATTCGGTCGGCTATTTGTGTTGTGCATTTGCCCGGGCAGCGAGGCAGTAGTGGACAACAGCTGGTGACCAGGTGATGAACTCTATCATCATAGCTTTAGGTTATTACTGTGGTATATTCGTTACGGTAACAGACTTCGCGGAAATCGTTAATGCGTCACTGTCATAAACCGCTTACCTCATTGACGTAAATTGCAAGCTTTAAAGTCTTTGACCGACGTCTATTAAGATAAGACGCGATTATAACAACAGCTTATCTGTTAAATTATCTACTTTAATATTTTTAACTGTACATATTACTAGAAGAGATTATCAAGTTTTGTATTTAGTATAATTAGCTTGACTGTTTAATTAGTTGTGAGACAAATGTACAGAAGTAAAAAGTTGTCCAATGATGATGCTAAAAAGATATTAATTAACGTTTTACATATTTTACAATTTTTCAATATTCTTAATTCTTTAATTTAGAGTCCTAACTTGGTCTTCTTTTTAATGCAGGTTTCAGTTTTCACTTATTGCTCTTTCACTTTAAAAGTAACTAAAAAAATTTTCGAATTATTATACCATGGGTTAAGTAAATATTATTCCGAATATTATTGTGTCTCATTAAAAGTGAGTTAACTTTATAAAAAATTGTCAAAATCGTCATATTAAAAAAAAGTGATTTATTAAAAAAATTATTACAAACTGAAAAAGAAATGGTTTTTTGAAGATTATGAAACGAAAATAATAAAAATTTGATCATGTAAAAACATTTGGTCATGTAAAAAGTATCCTATTATTTTTGCCAATATTATTTGATTTGTCAATAATTTTGTATCAAGTTAAAAAATAATTTTTCTTCTTTTCTGAAAAATTTTTTAAATTGTGTCACTTTTTAAAATAAGAGACCGATATGTAGGATAATTTCAAACAAAATTTATAATAATTATGAATAATCGGTATCATAAAATAGATATAATTTCTCTTGCTTAAAAAAAGAAAAAGAAAAATTGAAAAAGGGAATCTTTAGATTTTCAACGCGAATTTAAGAGATGATCCAAAGGCTCACTTATATTATTATACTGGCGCATAGACATTAGGTAATTGCTTTGAATAACAAGACAGTATGATAGTTTATGCAAGAGTAGCTTTCACGCGACATTGCCGTCTGATTTTATTCATCGTCCAGCGAAGCGAATCACATTGGACACGGCAGATTGATCTTATTTATTATCCGAAAATGACGCTTTGGTCCATTTGATAAGTCAGACGTTTTATGTATCCTTATTTGCATCACTGAATCGTCAACGTTTGTTCTGGAAAAGCATGCTCGTAGTTATTGTAGCTGTTTTAAACCTATTCGTCAATCGCTTTAAAATTATTTCTTTTCTCTAACGTTAATTTTACACTAATTTTAAATTTCTTTTTTCATTTTTTATGAATTCGTCGATTTATAAGCTTTGTGTACAAACCAAACTGTTAAATGTCAAAATGTTGAAATGTCTGTATCCAATCTTGATAAAAATTAGAGCACACAGATGAGTGCAATATATCTTTCCCTATCATGTTACGCATTTTTCTCTGCAAAGTAGACAGCGATAATCTCCGTATATTTTGAAAAACGAGCATTCATGTGATTCGTCAATTTTTCGCTGTTTTTCGTCTTTTATTTTACAAATGCGATGCATTCGCAATCGATTAACTCTAATCGGATGTCATTATAGGATGTATTGGAATGTAACGATTGTTATGTTTTTCCAGAATAGAACGATTCCAGCACAAATAAAAAGTGGTTCTTAATCATCGCCAAAGTGACTTAGTTTTCATAGAATTGACACCAATATGACGTTTAAATCTCTTTTTGTTGAAAATGTTACCTACTGGCAAATTTTGTATTCAATGGCAGCGGAAATATTGTGATCGCAATATAAAAGCCGCAGTTTTGCGGCATTGAATTACACTTTTATAAATAGTTTTTCCCCTTTTTTTTTATTCGTTTGTACTACGCGCGAATAGTCGGGTGTGTATGATTCATGTATTTGGGAATTTTTCACGTATTTTATCGTGTCAAAAATCACATACCGCGATGTCAAGTATCGTGATTAAATTTTAAACAATTGAAATTTCTGTTTGCTAACCGACACATAGTTTTATTTTTTTATTATCATCGTTTCATTACTTAGTGACATACAATTGATATTTGATTTGAGCAATGAGAAAACTTTAAATAGCTGTATTTTTTTTTATTTAACCTATTTTGTAACAGAAAAAGATATTATTTTATAAAAGTGTCCATTAGTGACACATTTATGTTATAAATTTCTATGTTGCGATGCAATACTTTGTGTCAAAAGTTTTTATCACACAAAATATTGTAACATAGAAATTTATAACATAAACGTGCCACTAATGACATTCCACTTTTTCTTACTTTAGCTATAATTGAGGTAAATAATATGATAAATGCAACGTAAATAGAAATTATAAGAACTTGTTTTTGAAACTTAAAGTAATCTCTGTAAAATAAATTCTTAAATAAAAATTAAATATATATTGCAATTAATATAATTATACTAGAAATATTTACAAAGAAATAAATTAAGTACGTTATATTTAATGTCCGTTTATTATAGAATTTTTATTTGACTCTTGAAATATTCATATAATTTTACAATTGCTTCTTTGCCATGAATTTGAAAAGATTGAGGACGGTCGAATGCATATATTATTATCGAAACAGAGTTATCCGCGCGCTCATTATTCGCGATTTGTCGTCAGATTTATCCGCTTCGGTTAGGTAACCTCGATCGAAGGCGAAATAACGAACGGCGATGAAATCGCTTTTTTCTCTTCCATTCTCAGTGCGATATAACCGCACGGACGCGCGTGCAACTCTATATAGAATCGAGGATTAAATCAATGTACCGTGGGGGCCGATATGAAGTCAGCCGAACGTATGTAATGCGCTTCTAAACACCGGCAGAGAAGCGTAGATCCGATAGATTCGAAAATTCGCGTTTGGCCGATTGCTCGAGGCGTGTACGCTTCTATCTCGGAACGACGCAACAATTTCGATTGTTTAACGCGATAAATTGCACCGGCCGCCGCGGTTTCGGGGACGGCCGCAAGCGCACGGCAGGGTTGAACATTAAATATTTATCGGAGCGAGAGAGCAAGAGAAAGAGAGGTGTAATCCGTGATGCGAGACGTCGATAAAAAATGATGAGCCGATGATTCGCAGGGGAGGCATCGGTGGTAATCATCGTCGAAAATCACATGAATTTGTAAGCGGACGGCGCGAGTCGCGCCGCAACTCGAGATTGAACCGCAACCGGTGCGATGGTTTCTACGCACCACTGTGATTTACATGCATATTAGGCGACATTGTGCCGCGTGCACGTCGCGAATTTATAAGTGTATATGACGGGTATATCTACGTGCGTGCATGCGTGCAGCAGGCGCGAGAGCCCCGAACGCTCGCGCACTATGCGCAACGACGAAATTACATTGCGCCGTGTGGGACGTGTTGGTCAATTCGATGAATATACGTTATAAAATTTTATTATGCTGTGTAACGCCGCGTGTAATGCGTTCCATTATCGATTAATGGCCCCGATAATAGCCGGGAGGGTAATACACTTTGTTTACTTTTGCGCGTCGCATTTATTTGAAATCCGATTTGCTAATAGCAATAAATTCTTAATTCCCGTACCAAAATGTTTCGCGCATTTGAATATACATACCAATATACTTTTGTACACTTATATTATTTATACGTTTATTACCATGTTATTATCATGATAAAATATTTTTGATAACAAAATAATAGTTTCCATATATTATATCTTTTTTAGGAAAGAAAATTTTATTTTATAAAAAGAGATTAAAATAGTATTTTATAATTTCTGTATTAAACTATGTATTAAATAAACTATGTATTAAAAGAGAATTATATGTCGGAATTGTACAAGAATTATCTGAGTAATTTTGTTGAGAAGTAATATCTTAGTTATATATGAAAGAGTTCGAGATACATTGATATAGTGTTTCGTGTGATTGTCGCATGCAGTTGTCGCACGAAAGTTAGGGACGTTCTTACGAGAAAGTTGAGGAGAGCAATAATTATCGTGTCGTGTCGAGCCCGATTTGAATCAGGGCTTTCGGAGAGCGGGAGAGGCTTAGTGGTTTGCCTTTAGTACATCATGTCTATTTTATCATGTACGCGGGAGAGAGCCATGCAAAGCCTTTGATGTTCAGCAAGACTCTTAGCACGATGGATGACGGAAGGAAGAATCGAGGGTGAGTGGAAAGAGTGAGAGTGAGAGAGCGAGAGAACGAACGCAAGAGGAGACGTTATAGAAACGAGTGCTGCGAGTGGCACGCCGTGCCTTCTAACATCTCTTTTTTTTTATCACTTAGAACTGGGGGGAAAATTTTCTTCGTCTTTGAGCTGGCCCGGTACTCGTATGTTGCTTTTCTCTCTCTTCCTTTCGGTTTTCTTTCCGCTTGGATCACCGTCGAACTTTACTCCCTTTGATCTGTCTAATTCACGAAATTGTTATTCTGTCACGGACTAGCTTCTAGTCGCTTGTCGCTGCCAAGGCAAATACGTTGAAATTTTTTTATGTCAACCTAGCATTTCATTGTTATTTTGTAAATAAATGGAATCTCTTTCGAAATGAAAAATATATAATTAAAAAAAGTTTTTTTTAATAATTGGCGATTAACGGATGAAATTAATTGAAAAAAAATAAAGTCATTACACTTTATTTTTATAAAGAGAGAAAATTATTTTTGCAGCATTACATTATATTATTATAATCCAATTTAACTATGTATTATTCATTATTATGATAATCAAATCAATTTTAATACCGATGATTTTTATTTCAATATAATTAATACTAGAAATATTTTGAGATATAAATTATATGTATTGTACATATGTCCTATTATATGAATTGTGTTTCTTTTTATCAAATTTTATACTCTCAAAGATCTAAAATCACAATCTTCTTCGATAAACCATTCATTTGGATTGCCAGTAATCAATGCATTTTGCTGTGATTGTTTCCGGTTATAAAGAAAAGGATTGTAATAGTGGGTAACAGATTAAATGCTGGAATAGAGAAAGAATGAGAAGCTGAACGAGCGAAGCGGCGCCTGTTAATTCGTTTAATTGTGCTGACGAATCAAACGGCTAAAAACTCGAACCTCGAAGTACCCTCTTTTCCTCCAAGTTTCTTCTATCTTTCTTTCTCTATCTAACCGCTAGTTTCTCCTTTTTTGTTCTCTTCTGCAAATTATCGTAATTCCTTTGGCTCTGGTTAACAAGAGAAGTTGGTCTGAGCATATAGGAGCAGGAAAAGGCCAGTAGTGTGGAGATTGAGAGAGAGAGAGAGAGAGAGAGAGAGAGAGAGAGAGAGAGAGAATGCTAGAGCGAAAAGAGGGAGTGGGAAAATCGAGGGTTAGCAGCCCTTTGCTCAAGTGGTAAGACCAGCTCCGTACGCTGCACTAGAGTCTAGAGCACTTCAACACTCCGAAGTCGAAGAGGCGTTCATTAAACGATAACTCACACTCAGAGAATCGTCTTGTTAAATTGTCGATCTAACGACAATCACTGCGCAACATTCATGGATTGCGCGAAGGCAATACTATATATATCATGACCAGCGAGTTAATTCATTGAGCAAATGGTACGATGAGAACGATAATTGTCAGTGTTTTTAATTTACTAGAAAAAAGATATATATACAATTACATTATTGATGTTATGATATGCACAATGTTGAATATGATGCTTAACAAATACGTCTAATTATTATTAAATGTCAAGCTATGCTTTATCATTGCTATACGTATTATATTGTATTATTACTGATGCTACAACGGATTTTTAAGTAGAAATATTAAGAGAAGATTATTAAATTTTTATTGAATAAAGCGTTCTCAATAGTTTAATTTTATTAGGATTTATTTATATATTTGTGAGTCCAATATCGTATTTTAAATTTTTTTTCTAAATACCATTTATACGAATTTATTTTTGTCAATTTGTCATGTGAAACTCGAGGTCGACTACATCTGCATTTTATGAAGTACACACATTGCATTGATATTTTCAAACCCTTTGAATGACCATATTCAACCAGTCATTATTTGCTGCAGCACGAACTTACTCAATGAGCGCAAACAGAAAATAAAACGTTTTGGGGAAAATGTTTGAACTGTCCCCTCAATATATAACATGATGGTAAATCGTAAATATCGACGCGTACACGCATGGGAAAATCCGATTACGCACATTAAAAAATTATCAATCGAATTTTGTCTCTTGCACAGAGCGAATTCAGTTTCGGGATTCATGTATGACTTCTGTGCTCCTGTTTAAGTTTCAATTACATGCATACGCGTGATATCACGCGATGCACATGCACAGGCATTTCCTATCGATTATAGATGATGTTTCCAATGCAATTGCAACCACAACAGCTGTCCATCAAGATTCGCTTGCGCTCTTAATTAGTATTTATAATCATGCATCGATATTGACGTGTCGAAACGGCGATCATCTGTCATATAATGTGGCGTGCTGAATTACACGGTCACACAATTTCATTATTTTCAATTGGATTAACTGATGTCAAAATAATATCATTATTTTGATATTGAAACAATCAATGACGCTTTGTAATTTATAAATTGAAAGATATATGAGGTATCTATTATATCAACCGTAAATATTTTTCATTTTTTAATAATATATTTAACAAGATAGTTTATTATAAAGTAAAAGTTAATAATATTTTTTAACGACTGAAACTCTCTTGATTTGTATCAGGAAAAAGCGATGCCAAAATAAAAATTGTTCTAAAGAGTGAAAAATATTATTAATATTGTTTGCGATGTGTAATAATGAGAACATCAATTCGACGCAGTAAATGATAATGAATTTTCGGGATATCTTAATAAAGGATACATACATTAGATATTAGATATTCATTAAATTTATTCATTAAATTTAATTTTGATTAGAATCAAAGAATAATAAGTCACAGATGTTTATAATGCAGGTATCATGTGTAATATGTCCGCGAAACAGATTAGATGCACATCCTTATGTCAACTTCGTTCTCGGTGATATGCACTTCATATGCTGATCGGGTACTCCTATTACTATGTACTGCATGTAATGTCATCCAACGCAATGACATACGTGCAATGTGTTCAAGTTCCTCGCAAGAATTGCGTCAGAACGCCCGGCGCTCTCTAAAGAGACTTGGAACTAATATAGACGGCGAGATTCACCTACAGACACCACCTAATAGAGTTCGTGATCTACATAAAGGATCACTTGGATATCGGGGGATTAACTTTTACTCATTAATATGTACCGTGTGAAAGCGCCACCAGAATGATATGCGAATAGTACACCAACGTCAACGTCGATCGCGGTAAAATTTGTCCGCGGAGAAGACGTATCCGCTCATGCGTTGTCCGCTAATTTAGCCAGGAGGTGTTCCAACGTTTGCGAGCGAGTGCCGTTAATAATGTCACGTCGTTAACTGTCGCGCTGCGTCTCGGAAATAGAACTTCGCAACTCTGCGAAATATCGCCGCATATTGCGAGGCGCACGGACAACGTTAAATTGAACGACTGCAAAAGCATCACGTCAGCAGAAGACGTTAATTTGTTCAACACTTTTTTTTTTTTTTTACGAGTAAACCTCATCTAATTGCATACGTTTCTCTCATGTATTTCATTTAACTTACAAATATTAAATTATAAGTTCTGTTGATTAAAATCGAGATTAATAGTCGTTAAGTTGCATAATTGCGAAGACACTTAACGTTGAAAGTTAAGAAATTTTGGCAATTTCTAAACTTCTAAATTCTTAAAAATTTTACACTTTTGTAAATTGTTTACTTATTGTGAAGAATAATTTTATTTATAAATTGCCTTTAGTTTATATGAATGTGAATATATAGTAGCTCCCAAAATTATTCATGCATTATAATTATTGAAATTTTACATGTAATTTTTTTACAGCGCATAGACACTTAAATATATTATTATTTCTAATTTTGAAAAGATTCGCAAAAATTGTATTAGCAATTGTATTTAAATTGTTGTTATAAACTAAATTGAAAAATAATATTTGATATTTATTTAAAATTTTCATATTTAATGCTCAATGCTGATGACTAGCTATTTTTTCCAGTTGGTCGTAATTAAAATTTATTAACATTATCTAATAATGAGATAGTTGTTGTTCTTTGTAATTTTAAAGATTTTACACGTTTTAAAAAACACCATGATGTGATTTTGGTAATACTTCGGGAAAGAGATCGAAGTTTCTCGTTTGCCTTTCATCCAACACAAACGCCGAGATCACAATGAAGAGAGATATAGGTAATGAAAATACTCGAAACAAAAAGAAAATTGTTCCGTAACGCCGTAAAGATCTACAGGAGGAAAGGAGGAAGAGACGGAGTAAAAAAACAAAGGGTGGAGAACGGACTTCCTTTTATACACCAGGGATATAGCCACTGACTCAGCTGTGCTTTCACGTCCGTCGCCGTAATGAAACGAGACCCCTAATGTCATTTGGTCCGGCTTTCTCTCGACATCCGGGTGGTTCTCCAAGACGGTCTTAGCCGCGAGGAGTGAGAAGAGGGCGGATACGCGCGCAGAGGAATGTAGAGGTAGAGAAAGAGAGTCACGCTACTTTTCGAATTAACTGGCCGGCTCGCCTTAGCTAAAATACATCGTCCGTGAGAGCAGGACGAGAAACGTTGAGGAGATCGACGGTTGCGAGCTTCGTCGAATAAGAGTGACGAACGAGCGAGGGTTCGGCTCGAGTGAGTATAGACGAGATTTGCCGGCGATAGTCGCGACCGCAAAGCCTTGGATCGGAGCGTGACAAACTCGGATAGAAGGAGGTATGGAAGTCTACTTCGATCTGGCTGGGCTCTTCTCTATCGATTGACTGCGTTATCGACTCTCTTTCGCTCGATTCATTATCCCCCTCATCTCTCCCATCATAGGTATGCAGTCGTTGTCGATCCTCCGCAATGCGAAATCCCGCTAAAACTCGTTTTCCCAGGACGCGAGCTTTTTTTGCGGGATCCACAATCGGCTTTCCGTTGGTGGTTTCCTCTCTTACTGATACTGATGCACTAGTTTCCGTTCGGCTACCTTAGATTCTTATGGGAATTAAATGGGATCAGACATTTGCTGACTGACTATAAGCGCTGCGCAAAGCAACTATACAAAGATCACATATAAAATTATTCTTTTGACAAGTTTCAATAAGAATTTATATTAATTATACGTGCATTTGATGGTCATGTAGTAGTCATATATAAAAATACGAGAGACGCGTACTAGTAAAAGATTCACGAAAAAAGCTTTTGTAATTATCCTTGAGAAATCTTTGAGATCATCCTTTTATGTATATAGTATCTATATACATACATATGTGTGTGTATATAGATACTATATATATTATATATATATAGTATCTAAATTACATATAGATACTGTAAATTTGATCGGGGAACAATGTTTTTCTACTCCCCTAAGTAATCCAGATAACAAAGTTCCTCTCAATCTGGCCTATCATCGCACCAATATCCGCCAGTTACGTCCCGAAGTCCTGTCCTGATATCTTCATCGTCAGTGTTCCTTCGTCGTTGATCCGATTACTGGCCGCTGTGAAAGGGTATTGTGGAATAAGCTAGCGGTTAGACTTTCATGTACAAAGCTAGTTTACGCTGTATACAGCGTTATATTCACAATCCGAAACTAATTAATTAACGAAGAAACTTTTCCCTTCAGTTTATTTTTATTTTTTCATTCCGCTCGCTTTGTAACACTGTTGCCTTCACTTGATTTTTATTTAACAATTCATTCTTAGTAGAAGAATATGCTGCTTTTTAATTAATAATTTAATTATATTCATAGTAAATGTATAAATTATCATTAAATCGAAACTAACATTGCACAACAAATTTTGATCAACATTTTGTTTTTCAACAATATGATAGAAGTTTCTAGAGATTTTACACTGACACAAAAGATATACTTATTAAAAAAATTACATCACACCTTCTAATTTTTACAAACTAGCTTTAAATATTTTATGTAATAATATAAATTCTTAATATATATAATATATTGTCTATAAGAAATTTAAATATTTTTTACAATATATGAAAATAAAAACGTGATGATGTAAAAATCTTTCTTATTATTTATGTATAATTTTAAGCTACTATATTAAAATAATTTATAAAATTTAATTGGTCACATTTAATGTAAAATTATACTGCTACTGATCGCAAAATTATACTGATTTATTTTAGGTTTCTGTTTCTTAACTTTTAAATAATGATTTTTACGTATTTTATTTCATAAAATAAAAGAAAAAATTGTAAATTGTTTAAATGTATATTTTGTTTCAAAATTAAAATTCTTAGTTTTTTAAAATCTGTGAAATTTTTTAAATCTTATATTCCTTTTGAGCAACTAAAAATACATAATAATCATTCAGGTTGAGAAATAGAAATCTCTTGAATCAGTGTAATTATATTATATAGTATTAATATTGAAATTTAATGCAATGTAAACAGATATAAGTATCTCTTTTAACAAGATTGTGATACCAAGAAAGTCAGAGCTATAAAATGTTAGATGCGAGCGAAGATGTTCTTTTCCTTTCTGAAAATCCTGTTTCTTAACACCAAATGTAAACTCGTGTTTCTTTGAAAGTTACCACTGGTAATTTCGAGCTGTGCGATCCGAAACGATATTACCGTGTCGCGAACAGCCGCGCTTAAGCTGCAACCATCGGGCTAATGTGGCAGATATCTCCCATAGCGAAATTAAGGCAAATCGTGTGCGGGCCCTCACGGCCGTACAACACTGTTCCACCGGGAAAATCGATATGCAAATCTACGCGCAAATCCTAGTAATCTTGCTCACCCGTCCTGCAGCCCTTGCAACGGCTCAACGGGCGGATGGCATACACCCGTTGACACCGTCGCCCCTTTCGCACCTCTTATCCACCCAATTTCTTTCTCTTCGCTTTCTTTCTTTTTCTCCCTCTCCGTCTGCATAGTTTCTCTCTATCATTCTGTCTGCGATGCTCATTTCAGCAGCGAGAACACGTTCTTTCCCTCTCGGCGTGCTCTCGTTGCTCGTTGCACAGCAGGACTACGACAGAGGGGGCTGATGGGGGTAGACGGGTGAGAGGTTATAAAACGGGGTTATCCCGGGTCTGAAGGATCGTGTTCGTCGGCCACCTTCGACGACAGGGCTTTATCGAGGTGAAAAAGGTTGCTCGACATCGACCTCCCGCCGCCATGAAGTGAGCAACCATCCCGCAAGCCTGCCTATAGCCTGCACCACCCTTTTGCTTTTTCCCTCTTGTGCCCCGTCGTTGAGTCGTTTTCGCGGATGTCTTCGCGTTTTTTTCCGCGCAGCTAGATGGGGAAAATGATCCAAGTGCTCTCACGCGACGACGAATTATTATCGCGTGGTTTACTATCGTACTTTTTATATGTGATCCTCGTAATTTTGAGCTGGATATTGATGCCAATAAAATTTTTTATATCGTTCGGTTTCAATGGATAACTAACATCAAACAAATATGTCTTGTATGTTTTGTACTATTTTCGATATAACTATGATATAATATCGATGGATCCATCTTATTGATAAAATTTTAATTCATTTTTAAGCTATATTTTTTAAAATTTTAATCGACATTGAATAATGTGTATTCATAATTGTGGAACAGATCAATTAATGAATTTGATGATTATAGTTTAATTTATTTAGGCCAAAATAAAATCTCTTTTCGATATTCATTATTATAACATATATCTATATTGATTTAATTCTAATTTTGTTGCAGAGTACTTAATTCTTAAAATATATAGGTTCATTTTATGCTAAAATTGATCGCAAAATAACAAAAAAATTTTGATTAGAGCCGTATTCTGTCTGGACGTTTTGAAACGTTTTGTTTTCTGCGCTGGTTTATTTATGTGAGACGAGAGAAAAGAAAATATACGTCTCTAGTAGTAGCTTGTATTTGTGGGAGGTCAGCGCAAAAGGAAGGAAGACAATCAATCTTGATCCCAATTATCGCGTCGCTCAGCGACTGTAATTGAGTCGGTTTCAAGCCTCCAACCGCCTCCATCCACGACGGTTCTTTTGTAATGCCGGAAGACTGAAACAATGAAGGCATAGAGTTTCCCCGTTGCGCTCGTACGAGTCGACTGGAAGCATTTTTTGGCTTTACCACACCTGCTCGTTTCGCACCGATGAGTTATTAAGAGACGAATCGCTGAAGATTATTTATTGTCTTTGTCGATTAAATTTTTTTCACTTTCTAATTTTTTCAATATATTTCCTATTTATAACAAAATACAACATATTCTTCCTATTTATAACAAAAATTCTTCGTATTTATAAAAAATTATATTTGCAGTTTTGAATTTATATGATATAATTATAATTATAGCTGTATAAATATCATAATTTGTATAAATGAAATATATATATATAT
>NW_017259197.1:1025842-1028286 GCF_001594045.1 Atta colombica
ATAACAATAATGAATTTGTTTATCTCGAGGTTTATCTCTATAAAAGATTTTTAGGAAGATCATTCAATTTCAAATCTAGATCTACAGAAATCTAAATATTGTTCTATACAAACCTTGAATTAAAAAAATAATACTAATAATTTGGGGGAACACAGTTGAGCCAGATGTTTGTCTAAGATTGTATAAACTTAACTTTAAAATAAGCCAAATTTGTTACTACGTGACTCAAAAGTTATTGCTTCTTTTCAGGACGTAATAAGCTTTCTACAAATCGGCAGCATGAAAATAAAGTTTTCTTTGAGTGCTGTCTTATATTAGGCTATTCATCTAAGTGGATAAAATGAAATTGAATATTACTTATTATCTTAGGTTGATGTATAGATATCAGGTTCAAACTCGTTATATTTTTAGAACCAGGCGAAGGATTTTCTTCAATATCGTCTATGCATTGTATAAATTTTCGCACCACACGAGTACCTACTAATGTCATAAATTACATTGGTTGCTTAAAGTCAAATTGCTGTTTTTATAACAGCTTTGTCTGAGTCTAAGATATCAGTATTATATTTTATATTTATTATAGTATTATTAATTGTAATTATTTATAGTTAATAAATTTTCTTAATAGTCGCACATTATTCGATAATACATTTTTAATGTTTATTATTGAAAAAAATAATTTAACTGATTATTGCAATTTTTAAATATTATGATTATACATTTCGTAATTTCACATTTAATGCTTATGTTAAAGAATAAAATAAGGGCTATATTCAGTGCACATAATTTTATATCATAATTAAATATAAATATGTTTAAAATTTAATAGTTTGTGTTTGGAATTTGACAATAATTATTGTACGCAACATCTTCCTCGAAATTGTGAATTGATTTTAATATATTTATTCTTAGAGAAACACACAATTACGTTTGATAATTCTGATTTTTAAAGTGTCTTTAGAACGATAAATTTGCATTAAATTTACATTTGTTTAAGGATGAAACAATTCGGTCCTTAAAAGATTTGTGAAATATTACATCATTATGTATGAAATTTACGAGAGGCTATCCATTTCCGGGAGATCCTCTAAATATCATTAAAGTTTCATTAAAATTAGAGGGGAGCGTTTCGCGTAGCTCCCCGGAGAATGCTGTTTCTTATCAGTAGTCCCTTTAAATCAACTTTAATACTGCGCTCACTAGTTGGCACCATCTAGAATGTACAGTTTAAGCGTCTAAAAATTGTATTTATGTTCATTATTACGATGTTGGCACATTTGATAAACAAATTACTGAGTATTACTATATGAGTATATATTGAGAAATTATTTTTTCTTTGAATTCTTGAAACGCACGTTTAACTTTTTAAACTTTTTAAATATTGGATATCGTTTTGTTTGTTCTTGAACTCATTTATTTTCTTTTATATTTTTGTACCTATTTTGGATTTCCTTGATTATTATTTGAATATTTCTAATGCATCTTTAATGTCAGATTTATACAGAAAATGAGACTAGCTTTATCTGGCTAGCTTAAAGAATTTTAATTATATTAAGTACACTTCAAAATAGTTAATTACACTAAAAATAAAAGCAGAATAAACATGCAAAACAATCGTTCTTGAGAAGCAATAAATGTCATCGCCAAAGCCTCCGCAGACATTGATACGCGTATATACTTGTCATGTTGCCTTGTGCAAGAGCTAACGCTTGAATCTTGTCTCTTGCAATTAGTCGAGCTTAAACCGCTTCGTGTCAACGAGAGGTTGGCTCCAGGAGAACGCGACGACGCGGAGAACGATGGCGAAGATGATGAAGAGGATGGAGCATTTCCTCTCAATGGGTCGAAACTTTCTCGTGGCGGGTACCTACACATTATTCCTCGAAACTCTCGAATGTGCTTAATTAGGCGATATTTGAGCGTTCATCCCGCCGACGTTACCACCAACACGACCCACCGCTTTTCCTTGGCCATCCACTGACGCAACCCTTCTGTCTCTGGCAGAGTTTACGCTCGCAAGCCTCTATTACCGAAAACCACTGGATTTTCGTAAGAAAGCACAGGCGGCTGGCGGTGGCTACCACCCGGTTCTATATAGACATCTTACCTGAACTAATATTGTTAAGGTTTAATTAGTACCACCGCGACACCAAGCACGACCTCTTCTTGCTCCGCCTATCCTTCCTTCCTTCATTTCCCGCGGGTTTCCGTTTCTCCGCCACGAGCCTCTTTCCAAGACCTGACTCGGCACTCTCGACGATGCTCCTTCCACTTTCCCGCCTTCGTGCCACTTCCGTATTCCAACCTTGCACCCGCAACTTACCTCATAAACCGCGTTACAGTTCGTCCCAACATTCAAATTATGAGAGGGAGAGGCTCTGAGAGAGAGGGAGAGAGAGAGAGAGAGAGAGAGAGAGAGAGAGAGAGAGAGAGAGAGAGAGAGA
>NW_017259197.1:1028386-1040404 GCF_001594045.1 Atta colombica
AACCTAATATGAAGGGTGTATAATAAGCAATTTTTTGATATTAGTGAATTATGCAAATGTTTTTTTCATAGTCAACTTAGAAGAAAGCTTGTATGACACATTGTTTTACTGAAGATAACACTTTGATATATATATAATATTCTACAAGAATATTATGAATCATATGTGTGGCGTCGCAAAAATAGTATCCGCATTATTATATATCATATCATGTAGTATTGTTGATACGAATATCAAATATCTCACCAATCATTATGTTCGCGAGGACAATGAATATCGAGTATTATATTTTACAATCTCTCATCCAATTTCATTAATACATATTATGTATAGTCGATATCCAGCTTTCAATATTAATTGTTAAAGCAACGCTAGATAATTTCGCATTATTTAATGGAGGCAAATTAGGAAGAAATTTAGCGTGTACTACATAATATAATGTTCAAAATAACTTGATTCCGATTTATCAATAAAAAATTATAATTATTTAAAAAATAATAGTTGTAGTAAACTGATTTTCTGCATTTTTTTTTTTTTTCAGGGTCGGTGTAATCGAGAGAAGCCACCTTGCAAGTATTTCCATCCCCCACAGCATCTGAAGGACCAACTCTTGATAAACGGGCGCAATCATTTAGCGCTGAAAAACGCGCTGATGCAGCAGATTCAGCAGGGCCTTACGCCGGGTCAGACTCTCGTACCCGGGCAGGTACCCGCAGTGGTATGTTTTACAACAAATTAACACGATCGTTGCACCACTTCTTCTGCTGTCAACACAGTCACACACTTTCTTTTATCACACCGTAATATCTGGATTTTGTCTGTGTTTAGTCGAGGGTTACTAGATTATCTTATTCGATAGGCAACGCTGCGTAGATTATTGACGGCGTAGTGTATAATAAGCTTTCTTTTCACGTTATTATCGTATCAAGGAAGCTACACGCTGTTATTGTAGAAGCTATGTTTGCGAACGCAATTTCATATATTACCTTAAATTAAAACGCTTTATAAACTTTTCCAATAAGGCTCGAGTCATTATAAAAGCAGCACTTCGCCGTCCATATTTACATGCGTTCCCTTTACGGACATTGCACCGAGAAACAAAGTTTTTAAGAATTAAAGTTTAGCACGTCGCATGTTCTTGGTCAGTGTCATCCTTACTTCCTAGAGTAAAACCTGACTTATCCACATATTTTGATAGACAGTCAATTTACAGAATCGAATCTCTTTGATACAATCGATAAATTCTTAATCTTGTTATTTTTTTTATTACAGCTTTTTTTGAAATTATGATGACACTCGTGATTTTTATTCTTATTATTATTCTTAAGTCGTGAATTTTAATTATTTTTGTATTACAAGTACATGATGTATTCAAGATATTTAAATATATTTTTGATTCAAGAATTTTATAAATAATTTGTAAAATCAAGTATTTTTTAAATTTGCATGAAACGCAAATTAAGAATCCTTGATGTGGACATATTAGATTCATATCGCGAATATTTCTTGTACTATTCGTATTTATCATTTAACAGGGGAGGCTCGTTAATTACGGGAATGCAATATCGTGCAATATCGAATTTTCAAACGAAGAGAATAGCGTTTAGACGTGGAAAAGTTTCATCGACTCGTTAAAATTTCACGCAACATCGCATGCGTTATTGATACGACATTTGGATAATTTTGATTGACTCGAATAAATTTTCAACAATTGAGGAAATTTATGCGTTTTTTTTTCTGAACTCCCCTGTTTCACGTGCATCTCTAAGATGACCGATACGCGAGATTGTTATTTTATTTTTAAAGAAATAATAAACATTCTCTCGTTATTAACGTTTGCCCTCCTTGTTCTTTTTGTTTACTCATGACATACATTCATATTCGTTGCTACGTGACATTAAACCCTATACTATGACTGCCTGTCTGTCCCCTATGTTTGCCGCTGTGGCTCTCGTGGTTGTGGTTGATTGTTGGTGTGTTCTCCAATTACGTCATTGGTGAACAGGAGGCACCAGCACCTCCGGCACCACACCATCACCTTCAACAGCAAATCCAGCAGCAACTTCTCGCTACCCACGCCTTTATGGTAACTCCTGGTTTTGGTTGGCTTCCACTAATTTTTAGTTAATTTAATGCCACGCTGGCTAGCGGTGGATGTAAAGATCATTTATGAGTTTGTAAAAGAAAAACATGACACAATCTGTATTTATTTTCAATTTGCGATATGTTTATACTAAATGAATTACTTTCATAAGTTTACATCCACTGTAGCTATTCAAGCGATGCGCCTGTAATTAGTAAGCGTTTTCGTACGAAAGCTTAAACTTTTATTTTAAGAGCGCGCCGCATAGTAAGTCAATAATTTATTTGCATGCTTTACGAATTGTTTTGTTTGTTTATTGAGGAAAGAAAATTTGTTTGTATATGTTTTCGTAAAGTTTTCCTGTAGAAGAGAGGAGCATGAAGTATTGCGGCTAAATAAAATTTACGCGTTCTTTGGCTCTGAAAACGACGAATGTTTCTTCTCTTTCACTTTGAAATATTTTATATTTTATGTTTAACATTGTAACAGTAAATATTTAAATATAAAAATTGTTAGAGTTTTGAAATATAATGAGAATGAAACTTATGATAGTCAAAGAGACGAAGAAAGAGGATGCGAGGCAGGGTAGTCTTGAAAATATTATCGATCTTACAATATTTCAATTCGGTATTAGCAATAAAATTTTTATTTCCTGATGTACTCTGAAAAATTAGAAAGCTGAGTCTGATCATATAATAGCTCAGCTAATATTTTTCAACAATTACCTGGCCGCGTTTCCGAAAGCTTTTTTACAACGACGAAAGCTCCCAGGGTATCAGAGGCTTTTGAGAAGAAGGAACGAGTATTCTGCTCGTTCGAATGCGCTTGAAATTACCTGCCTTCGCTTCTGGGAGCCAGCTCTCGCTGCAAAACCAAACGCTTCGTGTGGGAACGTACGCTTGTCGTTAAAAATGAAGGGGAGGGCACGAGAAAAGAGAAAATGGACGATTAAGGCTTTGCGAGATCCGTAAACGAGACGTCTTTTCTTTGCAAATTTTTGTCTTTAGCACGTTTTTCAGATTTATTACTCTGAATTAACCCTTGTAGGTATACAATATCACACTTGCAGTAGAATTTCTTTAAGAGTCACTTTTTTAAAAGTCCCTTCCAAATATTTTTATTTATCGAATTTTAATATTGATAATATTGATAATGTTGAGATATAAATGATAATTACAAATAAAATATAATTTTAGATATATAATTATATATAATAATTATATACTATTTTATGATAATTTTGTAATATTTTAATTTAACGTTGTTTTTAATAAATATTGGAAAAATATGTAGAATATTTAATTCATATATTTTTAATATCAGCGCGCTCCTCGTCCTGATAAAGTGAACGACAAGATTCACGAAATGTTGGCATTATAGCAATAGATGAAAACATCCGCAAACCTTCTGGTATCTTCGAAGAATGTTTAATTATTTAATTAATTAAATATTAATTTTAATTAGTTAAATTGTTCAAAATGAATTAGGACAAAATGTATAATTTTTATATTTCATATTTATAAAATAATTCGAACATTTGAATTTAATTGCCATCATACTACATATTTTGCTATTATTTATTTCTGTGTATGTTATTTGTTTCAAATTCCTAGAGTTTTGCGAATAAATATTAAACAGCTTAAGATAGCTGTGTTTCAATTTTTTCTCAGCAATGTATTAATATATAATTTTCCTTCATTACACGTTGTTATTACACCAGATATTAACGATGTTGCTTATTTATTCAAAATTGAAGCGGGTACGATGATGGTTCGTAAACCAAGCGATGTATATTGCACACCTTAAAGTTGATAAACACCGGAGAGCATTGCTCGCAAAGCTTTAATGCACCTTGAGGCAAAATTTACGCGGACATTCAGAAATGGTAGATTGCATAGACAGAGTATTTGATAATTGATGGCACAAACGATGGGAAAACGTTAACTTCTTGTTGTAGAAACTGCTCAATTTGAAACGAGTTGATTCGTAAGAAAATTTTTATTTGGAAACAGTTCCTCATTCTTAAATTATTTGCAGAAAATTTTTTCTGTATATTCAATTGTAATAATTATTATCGAAATTATGGAACAAATGTATTTTCATCAACATATTTATAATATATTATACATTATAAATGTAGAATAAATAAAAGTTCCGATTTTATTTTTGTCAAATATATAAAGTTTATTTATTGATTATTAGTTATTTATTGATTAGATGCATTTTAATTTTCTCTGACATTATGTGATGTAATAGTTTGTAATATTTATGTAACTTCTTTCTTAAAAATATTTAAGAATTGCTGAATTAAAGTGTTTTTTTCCATGCAATTTGTATTCAAATTTAGTATTTCTATCTTTATATTATCAATTTTTATGAAATAAATAATTTAAAAATATGATTGCAGCCACAAAAAAATCAATTTTTAATCAAATCAACTCGCTTTATGAAGAAATATCATGTGTTTTAACTATCTATTAATATCAATACTCTGTATATACAAATATTTAGGTATAAAGCAGTTTCAAGCAATGATCTCGAAATCGTGCGCGTCGCGACGTGTACAATCGAAAACGCGTGGGGCGAAGGCAGGGACAGGTGTGTTCTAATCCATGTTACCTGGATATCTTCCGGGTGTGTTTTCGCAGGCGACGAATCCGTACCTGACCGGTATGCCGCAGGTTAGCAATACGTACAGCCCGTACTTCGCGCCCAGTCCGATAATGCCGGCGATAATGGGCCCGGCTGACCCAACGGGCGTCGGCAGTCCGCTCGGCGTGGTACCGCAGACAGTGGCGATGCCGCAGAAGATGCCACGTACCGACCGCCTCGAGGTATGTCTACCACCAAACTACATTCAACAACAACAACAACAACAGCAACAACAACAACAACAACAGCATGGGGCCCAACACGGCGCAGCCGGGGCCTCAAGGTGCCCGATGGCCGCGCCCAGTACCGTGTACCAAGTGCCGGCCGGTCCCCCCAATCAGGTGTCGCCCGTATCCACGATGCAATCTGTCAATCATCCACCATCCCCCACCACCATTACAACGACGTCCCTGTGCACCCCTCTGCACAATCCCCATGCCCATCATCATCCCATTCACAATCTCATTTATGTTCACGCGTATTATTAGAGAGGCTCCAACGTATAGACTTCTAAACTCGACTCGACACCGAGTGTCGATGACGTTCGATTGTTTGACGAGGTAGATCGACGCCGCGCCAACGCATCACTTCTTTTCGTTCTTTCATTAACCTCCCCTCCCTTCCCTTCTCTTTGCGTTTTTTTCCCTCTCTATTTTTTTCTCATGTAAACGTAACGCGTCGGGTGGATTAATCAGACAGGCCGTAACGGTATGCTCGTGGTGATTAGAGCGTAACGATGACAACGGATTAAATTGCAGCGGGCACCGAGAATATCCTGATTTCGTAGGCGGGTTATATAGACATGCGTTGCTAATTACAATAATTTACGCCGCGCGGATCCATAAGGCGATCTGATTACTCGAGCCGAATGGCTTACGTTCGTCGTGCGAGACAGCGATCGATAGTAACGATACCAATGGATCCTAGGCTGGAAATCGGACATTCGTTTTGAGAACATATGACAAACATTACAATGGGAGAAACTTTGAGAATGTTTAGTTAGAATTGCAAAGCGCTATATATTTCTATACACTCATTTAATTAATGTCACGTGTTCGATCACGAAAAGAGATGTGTATCTTACAATTAGCGGTATAGAGATGATAGTTTTGAGATTAGACGCGACTGTAGTCGGTGATTAGTGAACAAATACGATTTCGATGACGATTTCGCGATTTACATCGATTTAGAATCAATCGTAACAGCGACTGGTGGCGATTAATCTCGTGTAATAGATATTTTGGCGAATAATTTGCAATAGATAAATATAGAAATCGTAAATTTTATGAAAAACAGAGCAGACGTTGAAAGTGACGAACAGCGAGAGAGGAGAAATCGAATTGCGAGAATGACAAAGATTTTGTGCGTATATTTTGTAGTGTGAAATGATGGTAGGAAATGAAACGATGCAATGACGAGCAGTAATATATCGTTATCTAGTAAGGTGTGATGACAAAGCAAATTTAATTTAAGATACTGCACGTAGAGATACAATAAATTCCTATGGATCGCAAGCGATGCAAAGATCTAAAAGTATCAAGAGTATGTAAATTCTGAAATCAGATAATTATAACGGCAACGATGAAACATGATAAATAATTACGATTAACTTATATATAGAATATATATGGCTGATTTGATAAAAGTAGATTTTCTAAATGTGCAACCGACTAAATTATGCAAAAATATTTGAGCAATTTACAAGTATTTTTTAAATTAAAACTTATCTCGATTTATATGACTTATGACATCTACACGTTATTTTATAACATCAATAAATTGTCACGATAATTGCATTACGGTGTATTTTTGTTTTGTTGTGAAATTGTTATATATCTTTGACTTAATTCTTTAGTAAAAAAGAAAAATATTTGTTCGGTATAACAAGTTAGTCCCGTCGTTTTTAGGTTAAAAAAATAAAAACAATTATTAATGCTTATTGACTATATTTATCTAATATGTTAAATTTAAAAAAAAACTATGTTAAATGTTAATATTTTTTTGCAGACTGTTTTATTATAAATTTTATTTTTGTTATATGTATTTGACGATGATCAATTATAAAATAAATTAGACTGATTTTTTTATTGTTATACTAATGATAACATGCGACAATTATCGACATTTTAGATATATTTATTATACGAAAGATAGGATAAATGATCATCGAAATTATTTTTAACATCCGAATCGTTGGTTTTTTTCGGATTTTCAAAACGTCATCGAGCGATTCAAACGAAGATGTGTCATACTCACCTTATTTTCTGTTTCGGTTCATTGCAAAAACAACTTATCTTGCAACACAATTATTTCGTAGGAAGTTGCTTCTGGCGGTTACATTGAAATTCTGTCACTTCTATCAAATATACGCCTATTTCTTAAATTAATTATTTCCTTTAGATATACATGTTACAAAGATACTTAGGAATAAATGTAGGCGTATAATATTAATATCGTATTTCTGTAAGTGTTTCGAGAAGAATGGACGAAGCTTTCCGGAATTAGAGTGCAATCTTTGCAAGATGCACTCGGTAGAAATCCGAGATACGATCGTGCAATATCGCCTCGGTCTTCGGTACGAGCCTCCAGTTGGAGAGCGCGAGAAACGTTTCAGAAACAATAACAAGATCGCCCTGTGAAACTTCGCGTCTGCATGCACCTGGAGTTTTCTAATGCGCGAGTTCGCAGATTTCCCCGGAGCCGTCATCGCCTCTTTTCTCGTTTTCGCCCGGCGGCATTCGCGAAATTAACAAGTTTTGCGAGTCGGTTTTCACAGGGCAGCCCTCGTGCGAGGTAGTCTCTGCAAAGCGGGGAAACGAACATCGAGATAGCAGCGCAATATCGGCGTGAAAACTCGTGCTGATTCGTTTGCGGGGTGTTTCTTGACATTCAACTCGCAAATAATGAACTGCTTGTTGTAAAATGTTTCGGATTTAATATACTTGTTCCCAACATGATCGTACGACGCGGCTTTCCGGGAATATTGAATTAAAGAATAAAATAAATTTATATTTTACATTCCGGTAAAAGATATAAACGCTTTTGAGGAGATGGTAGCTCTGTTATGATTCGATATTCTTGATGCCCAGTATAACCAAATAGCAACGAATTAAAAAAAACTTATAAAGTAATTTCAAAAACTTACATAAACTATATTATCAAAAATTATTGAGCGCTACATGTAAAGGAAGAAATATTTAAATGTGTGGAAGAAATATTTAATATGTCTTTCTCAATATTTAGAGATAATTTGAATGCGAGAAAATTACATTCACAAACATTAGAACGGCTGAATTCTAAGTCTGTTTAGAATATTAATTTTCTGTTTAGAATATTAATTTTGAATAGAAGTTTAAGATCATTTTAAGTAATATTTTAAAGTGCTCACACTACTCTATGATTGGCTTATGACATCTTAAGACTGTATTTAAAACGATCTTAAAAATCGACTATGAATACCGGCCTTAAAAACTATTTTAATTTATTTGAAAATATAATAGATTTAGCCATTCTACTGTTAACATCCACTTAGTCGAAAACAACAAAGGATGGCAATCACGGCGCATTGAAATTTAAAAAATTCGTAATCGATATAATAATAATAATAAGTAAAAAAGAGAACATAGGAAAGAAAAATCGAAAATACCAAATGTACAGCCATGTCGATTCAATTCGGTTTGGTTTTATTATTTACGTGCTTGTACGTCGTGTCTGTGTATGTGATTATTAATAATTCTTATCATCATAACTTGGTTACATTAATTGGAGAGGATCAACGAACGGGAGATCTCGCAGATTTCTTGCGAGTTATTGCACTTATGTAGCAAAATGACTTTGCAATGCAGAACGTTTCATAGCGTTCGAAAATCTAAATATATGTACGTATGCAGAATCATATACAGATACATGACGCTTACACGCGCCGGTCCATCCATGCATACGCACATAGTGATATATGTGTACATAGTAGGTAGGTTAACAAATTAATTAATTAATTAATTAATTGTATTTTGCATCGCGCAGAAACTGATAGAGCATAAAATCGACGGAAAATGTAACTCGCTATCTTTATTTGAATTTATTGCAACAGATCGCGAATTTTTGTATTGCAAAGACACTATATATGTATTATACAATAGTGTTCTTTTAAATATATCGATTTTAAGCGATCGATATTGCAAGCTCGACCGATCGCTCTTTAACTAGGCGAAAATTAATTTTGCGCTCGCATCAGAATTTCCAGCCTGGGCGAAATATAAAAAAATTATTTCGGCGCGAATTAGCAATACGAGATCTTTTTATCAGTTTTATAATTATACACATCATACACCATTTTACCCTCTCCTTCCTTTCATCTTTTATCACCATAGTAAGAACGATAGCACCCTCTCTATTCCCCATCCGAGATAATATATGATCGATTTCACATATTTATAATTAAGTAAAGGAAACGTTTATGAAAAAGAGTAAGGATATACACAATGTAATGTCGTTTAATTAAATATTGCAGATAGAAGTCGGAAATATATGATCGATTTATTAACTAATTACGATTGATCTTACGGTAACACTTATTATAATATTTGGTAACATACAATAACGATGATAATTAGTAATCATAACAATACCTATTTGTGATGTACTACGATGACTTGCACTGAGTTCGGGTCACGTGAAATTTATTGATGATGAATTCAAATAAAAGAAATATAATTGAAACTGGAAACGATGCACAGACTGTTTATTGATTCTTACAAGTTCACTTTTAATGACCAAAAAGTTTGTGTGCTTTGTATGTCTTATCTTAGTCTTCTTGTATTTTCTTTACTCATTATTTTTTTTTATTGCCTTTGCTCTTTTGGTTGAACAAATTTGCGCGAAGTATGCCCAGAACTGTATATTACTCTTTTTTCCTTTTCTGTTTGAAGAATACAAACTTTCTTTTGTAGTGCACTCCGCTTGCAAATGAGAAATAGTTTCTTGCGTATTCAAAAATAGGATATCTCTCGATCGAAATTGTGCTAATAATCGGCTACAAGTCAAGTAATCTGCGTATAAACGCCTCTCGCGAGAATATTCCGTTGTGTCCATTGCTAATTTCCCATCCATATCGACGACAACATTGAAATTTACCCATTTCTTTCCAAGATTTTTATCCCGTCTGGACATGTCAATGCCTCCTCATTTCCTTGATCCTTTGCACCTGCGAGAAAAAAAGATCGCAAGATCTATATCTTCCCCGGACGATATGTCATTAATGCTCTTTGAATTAATTGCTTGCTGCCTGTTTATATATAATGTTATTAATATCGATATAAACATATGGATTTTTGCTGTTTAGTATATTAATATTTAACCTTGATTGGCCAAAGTTACTTTTGATGAACAATTGTTGAAACGTAGAAACAATTTTTTTTTATTATTTATTCATTTTTCCCTTTGAAATTTTA
Source organism: Atta colombica (assembly GCF_001594045.1). NCBI lineage: Eukaryota > Metazoa > Arthropoda > Insecta > Hymenoptera > Formicidae > Atta > Atta colombica. The sequence goes on from NW_017259197.1 coordinate 1,038,572, forward strand.
TGAAATTTACGCCATCGCCTTTTTTTTCAATTTGTTTCGTTATTTAGAGAATGACCACATTTACTTTTACACATCGTGAAAAGCTTGACCAATCAGGGAAGTGTAGAAAGCAATTCGGTAACATTCACGATATGTAGTAGGGAATGACTTTTAGTGAATGACGAGTAGTGATGTCCATTAATTTCAACTGTTTTTATTCGATGTTAACGGACTCTTGCTCCATACGCTCACTGGCATACTCATACTTTGACAAACGGAAAAGCTGATACTGTTTTGTGCATACATATCGTTTCTTTTTCACAGGCCGGCACTTAACTAGTGGTCCCTCTGTTCTATTTCCTTTAATTCTTACCGCCAATCAACTTTTTTTCCCCTCATTCTCTTGCGAATTTTGTTTTCTCTTGCGTCTCAACGACTTGATTTCTGTTGTTAGTAGTAACACACGCATACATTTATTTTTGTTGGCCAGCCGGATTTCTGTCACGCCGATGCCTCATCGGGCGCGCAAACACTGACTTTGTTTTCGCGCGAAAGAAGAGAAACGCATGTTTCTAGCGATCTTAACTTCGTTTGGTGGTTTGACTCCTGTCGTATTATAAACGCGGAAATGATCTCGTCTTTGTATTCGCATGCCCGACCGTGGTAATCGGCGTGCACGGTCAGTCCGGCGTAATTGCACAAAGCTAATGCGCTCTTTACAGCTTTTCGTACAGCTCACGTTGTGTATCTCGGCAATATATAATTTTTGGCGACTATATATATATATATATATGTATATATCTATATATACATTTTTATATGTACAAATTTACAAGTGTGCGATATACCCACATATATATATACATGTGTATCTCATTTTTCAGCGCCAGAGTACCTTATGATTTCTGTTCTTCGCAATCGCAAACACATCACTTATTTACTAATTCTATTAATTGTCGTATACATCAGCAGCGATTTAAGTGTTTATTTTTACAGCTAGGAGGAGGTGCTTTACATTATGCGATCGCATGCGAATTTTTGATATTTATTGGCGCATTATTCGCATATATATATATTTACATATAACATGTATATTTGTATACAACAGACAGTCGTTATGTGGACACGTATACAAATACTCGCATACGTTTTAAACGAACGTGCAACCGACACAACACACACACAACGAGACACAATAGTATTCACGATTTTAAGTTTCCTTTTTTTGATTTTTTTGTTTTTCTGCAACTGTTGTAGTGTTACGCGTGTGCGCTTGTGCAATACAGTAAGTTTCTTTTCACGTCTTTTATAGCTGATAACAAAGCGTATATTTTATATCGAATTTCTCTTGCAAGGAACGATGCACGCGATGCTATTCGTTCTGTTAATACTGCTTTTCACACTGCTTTTCTCGTGCGTTTTAGAAAAATTTCTGATAGAAGATTTTCAGTAAAGTACGGATTTATAAATAAAAGTGGGATATACGAGGCACGGGCAACGTAAAGTTTGTAATAACAATGCAATTACGCATATCCCTGTCAAATAATGTTAACACATACATGTACATATGAAGAACGTTTCTACAGTGACGAATTTAATCATTTATGCACGATGGTTCATTTGAAAGATACATATTTGAAGGTTGATAAGTTATATCGATCGATCAGCCAGTCTCTCTGTTGAGAATTTGTTGATTATAGGAATTATATCAAGAAGAGTAATAGTAACTACAAGTTAAAAAGTTTATTTTAGAGCAATTCAATTTATAGAATGCAAGCAAGCAGAGGAAATTTTTCCAATGATGAAATTGAACTAATTAACTAATTAACTGCTTTCTAAATATATATATATATA
>NW_017259197.1:1040504-1051232 GCF_001594045.1 Atta colombica
GTCGACTGTGATATATATATATATATATATATATATATATATATATATCAAATGGAGTAATTAATTAAATCCTGAAATATTTTACTGTTACATAAATTGCGAGTACGATGTCGTTTTATGACAGAATATAAATTAAATAATAATAATTTTTTGCACAACTCCAAGATTTCACTCGCGTTTCAAACGTTGCTCACATACGAACTAGAGCATATCGCGTTTATTGTGTAATTTTCCTCGGGCGAAAATTCACGAGTGTTACTTGAAATTGATTCTCTCGCGCGGTGTGTGCCACTTGCCGACCGTACGTTGTTAATTAGGAACTCAAAAGGACCATTCGTCGCACCTGTCTCTCACTTTAGTCGCGGTGTCAACTACACTATCTATCTCGCAACAATTCGCGATACATACATATACTCGCACACACATACACGCACTTATTCTCTTTCTCTGTAGCTGCCTATACAAGCCACTATATCTTATGTTTCTGCACGCAGCTCATGTGTGTCGTCTGCATATGTATTGCAGAGCGTATGTATGTATGTGTGTGTACGTGTGTCTCTCTTTCTCTCTCGTTAACCGTTCACTGTTCTGTATACGTGTGCGTACGCTCCTAACAAGCTTTCCAGCTTGACGAAAGCGCGCACTTTAACTCGCGGTTCACACTCGAGCGCCCGAATGCGTGCACTCGAATTAACACGCTCGAACAAGGCAGGCGCGAAAGTAAAGCAAACATAGCGAGCGACACTCCGCACACGGATGTGACGCTCCTGATGCACTATTACACTTATTATCCCGCTGGCGCTGCCATTGAGCACAAATGTCCCATGTATGAGCGCGATGCCTGCACGTGGAAGTAGATTTATCTGATGTAAAAAGAAAATATTCGATCAGGAAATATAACTAATGGATAATATATGGCTCTATATTTAACAACGCAGCTTTAACAATACAACGTAGACTTCAAAATTATAATGTGCATGGTACTCTAGAATGCTCTGAGTCTCACACTTTGAGAGAAGTAGATTTTCCTTTCTGACGCTGCAATGATATCTACACTGAGAGAAAAATTGTTGACATTTGTAACTATATATAATTACTATATAATTATGATTATGACTACTATGGTATTAATAATAGTAACTATATGCATAGTTGACAACCAAAATGATTATAATTATAATTATTAAAATTATAAAAATGATTGAAATTACTATAAAAAACGATTCAAATAACTATAATTATATAGTCATAGTTGGAAGATAACCATATTAATATGATTGTCCCAAAATATAGTTATTATTACTAATATCATAGCAATCATAATCATAATTATATAATTATAGTAAAATGTAATTATAGTTACAAAAATTTTTCTCTCAGTGTAGAAATATGATTATTTGATATTGCATCAACGAATATTTTTTAAATTTTATTTTATCGCAAAATATTTTTTGGATTGATACTTTTTTCTCTAATAATCTTCGCAATTACTTAAATTTTAAGAAGAATCTGCCAAGTACCATTCGAGGTTTTATTCAACTTCCTACTTCTCTCGACGAGAGGTTCGACGAAAATACACAGTGAATGGTACGTGACATGCATGTGCAGTTTCCTTTAACACATGCATATATTAACCCGATTGATAATATACCGGAGGATGCTCGTGGAGGCATTTATTATTACCCCTTGTCCTCCCCGATCGCCATCCAAACTCCGTGTCCTTCGACCTTATTGGGCGGGGCGAGGGTGCACCGAGTAACGGCGTGCTACGCCTCTTTGACAGATTTGAACACGGTATTTTAGCTCCATTAGTAGAGAGTAGAGTGATCTAATTTCTCCCTTTTCTGGGCGTTGGTAAGCACCAGTCTCTCGAAATTAACCCAGTAATACGAGTCGGCTGGCCGTGTCGCGAACCCTTTGTCCACTCCTGGCAAAAAGTACTCGTGTTTTCATAGTAGGGAATAATTCTTATGCGTTACGTCGAATATATATATATGTATCTGTGAGCAAACAATTTTACACTTGTATCGTAAATCGTTTTTCGTTGACGGTATTCTTTCCATTAAAATAAAAGGCACATAGATAATCAATTGAGACGCGAAATCCCTCAATAATTATCTCAATACAAAACCTCGAAGCTAATTGAAAAATATCAAAAAGCATCTATGATAACGTACCAACGGCCAGAAAAAAGAAAAAACTACCGATAGAAAGGAATGTCAGGTTGGCTCTTTTTAACGCCTCCCCCGAAACAGACCCGAAGTCCACAAACGGAATGCTCTTTCGCATTACTTGATCCAATTGCTAGCTACACATTATTACTCTCTCACTCTCATTTCTTTCAATACTTTCTTTCTCTCTCTTTCTCTATAATTCTTTATCCGCCCTACCTTCTCTTCAGTTTCTCTCCTCTTTATGCATATTTTATTGCCTCATTGTATACATCCATCTTGTGTAAAAAGAACGACGTAGTCCCGCCTGTACATTTTGCCAGGTTCGGCACGAGCTCTGTGGCTGCCAAACACTAAAAGCCTAGTCAGTAGTCTTTATGCGGCCAGGTATCAACTGTGGATACACGTTATTAAAATTCTCGTATACATTATAATGAGTCTCGCGAAAATTTAAATAATAGACCATATGTTTGCAAGAATTAATTAGTTTATATATTGCGTAAATCAGTTTTTAGAATTTATTTAATATAAGCATGTATGTAGTAAGCATGTACGTAATTCATCTATTTTTTAGCAACATTTTAGGATTTTATTTAAATTGCTCTTAAAATAGACTGTTCAACTAATTTATATACAAACTCACGCGATGAATAAGAATGCGCGACGATGTAAAGGATCTTGTTTGCTTAATAAATTAACGCTCTGTGCCAGTAAAGTTAATCCGCGACAAGAGGATTTTTTTTTTACATGGAGACCACAGCTTTTAAGAGTGCCGTAAAATTACGATGCAGTGACGCTTTGAAGTTGTTTACTTTACCAGCCAGTGATTAATTGACTTTTTGCGTGTTCGCATGTTCCGCAACGTGTATCCACGGTCAATGCTCGTCCTCGCCAAAGTAGAAAAATCCCGCTCCGTAACGCGCCAATGTTCCTCAGTGTATCTGCTGTTCACAAAAATCTCAACTTCCTGTTCAATATCGGCTATTGTCCTATTTGAGTCGGTCCGGAATTCCTTTCATATGATTCTTTGCGAAGTTTTTCCGTCAAATGCATCGTACCTCATATCGATAAGAAAACGAATCATGTCGATCGCAACACTGGCAATAAATCTACAATATATTTTATTGCTTCCGAATTATTATAATTTGATGCACTTATTTTTGAACATGATTTTATAAATTATTATACGGGCATTTGACTTTCAGGTATTTCCGTTTATATTTCGAGAAGCTATTTAAACGAAAATCTATTTTTTTTTATCATCAAACACGTATAATATAAAAAGAGCGTAGAAAATTAAAATTTTATTATCAATATAGGAACACATCATAAAATGTAAGATTCTTTCAAATGTTTATTGTAAATCAATAAGATATTTACATTTATGATATTACGATGTCACGATACTATATCATCGTTCTTTTTCATCACTAAGAAATAACCAAGAGATCATCCGTTTCATTTTTTTCTTTTTCCTTCTATGTATATATCCATCTGTCTTATCCATCTAGCTCCAAGCAACCATCGAACAGTGTGACATGCGATCGTAATCGGAGGAGAACCAGCGACCGTTTGAACAATCGCCTCACCCATTATCCTGAGCTGCCCTCTCCCGTATGACCGTATGACCCTCTCTGTCTCTCTCTCTCTCTCTCTCTCTCTCTCTCTCTCTCTCTCTCTAAAAAACTCTCTCTCTCTCTCTCTCTCTCTCTGACTTTTGTGCCCCCGGCCCTGCCAAGCCAGCCAGCCCCTAGCCTATAGCCCCCAAACCCCTTTTGCCCACATAGGTAGAGTGCCATGCCATGCGTGTTCGCTCTTGCTGTAGGTATGTCGCGAGTTTCAACGCGGGGCGTGCAAACGCGGCGAGACGGAGTGCCGGTTTGCGCACCCCCTCGAGACGGTGCAGGCGAACGAGGACGGCTCTGTGACGGTCTGCATGGACGCTGTCAAGGGCCGATGCAATCGGGACCCCTGCCGCTATTTCCACCCCCCTCTGCACCTTCAAGCCCACATTAAGGCCGCACAATCTCGGGCTAGCATTGCGGTAATGCATTCTCTCTCTCTTTCTCTCTATCTATCTCTCTTTCTCTTTTTTATTTTTCTACCTTTTTCTTTTTTTCTTTTATTTCTCACATTTTCTTCCTTTTTCTTGATACATTAATTCTCACGACTATTTACATTTCTTTTTTATTATTCCCAATTTTTGTTTATTTGTCCTATTTTTGTTTGCGCTTTTGTTCTGTCCTTTCCAAATATTTCTTTTAATTTGATGACTATTTTGAGTCCAGCCATTTTCCTCTTAACGAAGTCCATACTATTTGCCTCTTAAATTCTCTTTAGGCGACACAGAGGATTTCCTTGTTGTTTTTTTCTTTATCACACATCCAAATTGTCCGTTCTGTTTTTATTTCTTCATCTTAATTGTCGGTGAATTGCGACAGAAATTTATTTTATTGTTGGATACAGCATAACAAATAAAGCAAGATACCAATTTAATATAATCCAAGAAAATATTTTATGGTGTCGCATGGTTTCTGGCGTCAAAACACCGATACTATATTCAGTGTCAGCGATTGTCCCATTAAACACAATATCCGCATGAATATAAATGGTTTTATAAGGGCTTCTAGTTTTTGTGACGGAATTTATTTTACGAAAACGTTGACAGGGAAACGTTATTTAGATTCATACATTATATGTTGACGTAGAAAAAATGAAAATATAATATGTATGAAAAAAGCCGTTTTTATACAAATTTTTTCCTCGGTATAGTTCTGTTACAAGATTAAACATAAAAATTCTTCATGTTAATGGGTCAACCGTGAACGCTAATAATCTTTTTTTTTCTTTCTACTTTCTTCTTTTTCTGCCTTTCTGCCTCTTTCCAGCCTCGACCTCGCAGATCGTTCCATGTGGCGTGTGCTTCATGCAAGTGTGTCGTCTCTTTTTTCATTTTTTTTTTTAATTATCTTTCGCTGAAAATTGGTCGATGTCAAAAAGGGTAAAGTAATGCCCGATGCTCTATCCTTTTCATTGTTGGGCTGCGATAACAAAGTACAGTGGTGTTGATGTCGCTTGTCGTGAAAGAAAAGTGACGGAAGTGTGTATCGCGGTTTCACTGTTGTTGCAAATGCATTTCTGTCATTAAGAGAAATTATTTATTAAATCTATATCGTAAAGTGTGAGTGCTTTGTGACTCAAAGTGATGTAACGGATTGTCCTATTCATTTTTGAAAAAGAAAGAATATAAATTAATTAAATATTATGTGTAGAATATAATACAAATGTAACATTACATATCAATTCAGTATATTGTATCTAAAGATACATAATTATTGATTATCGAAAAGGAATGAAATTAATTAATAAAAAACATTAATTTAAATTTTATCAAATACGTTTCATATTTCATTCTTATTATCTCATTTTTTGCGATTGATTAAAAATATTACGTTACATTAAATTTAGTTTTAATATTACAAACGAAATGAATTCGCAATCACAAATATTCCGCACTTTAAGAAATAATTGGAAATTATCAATGCTAAAAAAGAAAAATACATCGCGCTTTTGCCTAACAAGCTTGGAAAAAATTGCTCTATTTTTTTCTTTTTCTTTTTTATTCGTATATACATAATTTCTGATCTTGATAAAAATTTAATGCATTTTTTTTAATTATTACTAAATAATCATATTAACTCTGTTTATAGTAACTGAGAAGTAAAACTATTTGGATTTCAATCTAAATATGACGCTTTGCCCATAGCTACTATACACAAAAGATCTGCAAAATCTGAATCCATTTACAGACCAATAACAATAACAATAAATAAAATAAAAATAGGATAGTAAATGGATTATGCTATTTTAATTAATAATAATCTAATAATACTACTAGACAATGACTGGATAAGTATTTACGTAAATTGCATATTATTTTTGTTAGAAAAGTGCTTTAACTGAATAAAACTCAAGTTTCATTCTTGTTTATTTCCTATGTAATACTTTAGTTATAACGTAATGAGAATACAGTAATACTAGATAGTATAATTGAATGGGTTTAAGAAAAATGCATATATTTTTACCAGGGTAGCTTCATTTATACTCTCACATTGTTATAATCTCCACTTTCTTTCTATCTCCTGTATATGGTGGCTTGATTACGATTATATAACGGTCCCACTGTACTTTTTTCTATCAAAATTACGGCTGAATGGACGAAAATTCAAAAATTTCGAGAAATCGAACGGATAGAGAAGAATATCGATACACTTTATCGATACACGCGATACTCTCAGAAAGTCTTTTATGTAGGCTAAGGATGTCGTCCGCGAAGAACAAAAGACTCGAAGTGCACGCATGTTCTCCTCAACCGCACATTGTTCCCTTTTCCTTTTCAACCTTTGTTTTCTTCCTATCTCGTTTCTCCTATACCCCTGAAAGCATAGTTCCTTTTCTCTTACTCTTAATCTCACAAGTTTTCTCTCTCTCTTTTTCTCTCTTTCTTTCTCTTTCTTCTTTCATTTATCATCACCCTTCCTTTCTTAGTTTTGCATCAAAAGAAGCTTTTGCTGCGCTGCTTTTCGCCAATCTACGTCGAGTATGTACATCGCCGGTCTTTTTCCTTGATAATAATAGTCCCTTTACGTGCTTCACACTATTGAACACGTATTAAGTTTTACATAATGCCGATTTATATCACGAATGTATTTATACATACGATGTCATCGCGCGCGAAGGCAAATTAAGATGGAGCAATAATATTGGCCAATTGTTGCGCAGTGTTAGAATTATATGATAGTTGTGCTAGGAGTACGATGAACTTTTGTCATTTAATAATATCTGTCATGCAAATATTACACATCTATGGATTGTTTTAATTAAACTTGTTTAAATGTCACGATACTAAAATGATGATACATATGATATTATACAAAACAAATTTTTTCTGACTTATATATAATCTATAATACATTCTTGCTTTATGCATTTATCTAATCAGTTTACATTTTAGTTTTATGAACAAAAAATGCGTGATATCGTCTCCTACATAATTACCATACAGATTTATTTCGACATCTTTTTCCTTACCTCTGAATTTTTCCGATTATTTCCTGATCTTCTTATAATATAATTACTTTCTTTTATTATTACTTGATTTTCTCCCAACAATCGTATAGTTCTCGTCCCATGTTTGTCGCTTTTGTGTTCGTCCATATTTTACATCTCCTGTATGATGTTCAGCCGTTTCTGTAGTGTGTAGTGAGTAGTACACGAGGCAAAATTCTTGTTAACATCACCAAAACACCACTGTTCTATTTCTCTCTTTCTAGCAGCCTATCGCAGCTATCCAGGTGCAAAGAACTAGTTGCAATACACCAATCACCTGTTCGGTACTTAGGTCATAATAATTACAAATACTTTTGCAGCTATGTGCACGTTCCATTTCCTTCCGATATAAAAAAAAAATACTGTTAAATATTTGTTTTTGTATTATTGGTACATTTTGTATTATTGATCCAATTTCATTTCCATTATCCAAGTGAACATACACATTAATACATTAAGCATTTTAAACTAGGTAATCATATAAGTACGAAATGATTATATAAAATTATACAATTTCAAGTCTTATTATATAATTTTTAATGAATTTATTAATGCAACATTCATATACGAACCATGTATTGTTTATATGTGCATTGTTAATGGAGGAATTTTTGGATTCAATTGGATTGAAATGAAGAAAAAATGAGGAATTGGAAATGGAACGTGATCACGTTCTTGTAAATAAGATGTAGTTGAGAAAAAATATCTCTTACGAATGACACGTACACCACCCTGCTGACAAGCTGTGCTGCACGAAACCCGGCTATCAACCCCGCTGCTGTTTTTGCTGCCCCACACAAAAACGCTACACTAAGAGTTCCCGAAAGATACATAGAAAACGAAAAAAAAAAGAACCAGTAGAAGGAAGAAACAGATACGACGGGTTTGTTGGGAGGTGTGTGGGCCAGGCGATAAAATGTCTTTGTCCACTTCCGTTGTCAAATCTGTCTCTTAATTTTCTCAATCGCGCGCGATCGCGATAACGTTAGCATCAAGCACGAGAAGATTGTGTAATTTTCGCAGTCACGGAATGACATGAAGAATTGTTAGCGACGTACTCGCTCTTTCGATTCATTCAATTAAGCAGGATCTAAATTAGAAGATCGTTCCTCCGTCGTTGTCCTTCAACCGATTTTAATCTGGAAATACGTCTCTTTTGTTGTCGTTTATATTATAGCATTATTATTTCAATTAAAAGGAGAATTATTCGTATCCTTGAAAATTGGGTCGGAGGCTAACGATTTGACTAACGAGTTCACTCCGGTTAATGAACGAATAATTGGTTGGATCAGGATTTGCAAACGTGTTTAGTGCAAAGTGCAACTGGATGACGACCGTTCCGAAGTCAGTTACGTATTTGTAAACAGCGCGGGGTGGACATACCCCGTTTCCTGCAGACTCAATCATCGTGTTTTCAATCCGTGAACTTGTCTCGGGGACACGATCGTATTCATTATCTGGGGGAAAAACAGTCCGAAAAGTAACGGCTAGAGAAAAATAAAAGCTGGAGTAAAAGAGAGAGAAAGAGCGAGAAAGACTTTCAGCGACGTCGCGCGGAAGATCTGCAGCCACACCCGGACACAATGGAGGAAAAGTCTCACATGGATGATTGCGGCAGACCAGCTTGTTGGCAGGGAAGTCTCATTCTCTAAAAGTGGTTTTCAATTTCCCAAGGGTGCATACCGCGTACCGACAGAATCACCTCCGTCCGAATTTGCCTCAGGGGTTACGGACCGACGTGAATCTTTTAGAAAACGAAACACGACCACGATACGGGGGGAATGTTTGTTTTACCAGTTCGCTCAGTTTTATTCCCTTTTTCAGATGGCCCATCGATGGTTCGACGTCTCGTGAGAAAATTTAAACTGCAGATTTTATTTCTAGTTTTTAAATTCGATAAAGTTTCGACATATCCTGTGATTTTAACCTACCGGAACTGACGCCAAAATATAGGCTTTCTACAATAAGCCATCTAAGTTTTAAATCTTACTCCATGAGAAATTGATCAACATTGATCGAATGTGAGAAAAATAATCGATATGATTATTTACTGATAACTATGATAACTATGATTGATTAATTTTTTAGTTTAAGATTTAAATCTTAGGCAATGTGGCTTATTATAGATACAACAGTTACTGACACTACATTATGAGTTTATGTTAATTAAAAGGCACTATTAATTAATTTTAAGGGGATAAAATAACAAAAATGAATGATTTAATAATAATTTAATAAGAATAATAATTTAATAAGAATAATCCATATTTTTAGACATAATATCAAGAAAATTATTTGAATTTTTTGATAAAGATTTGTAATATAAATGGGTTTTATACAATCAGTTCCGAAAGATTAAAGTAATTAACCTTTAAGAAATTAGTAATTCTGAAATTTAAAAAAGAATATTAATATTATACGTATAGTTATGGTTTACTTTTGTTTGTTAAAATTCAATAAGATCGTTATTCCAATAATAAATTATATGTTAACATAGAAAAACTCACAATATATGATAAAAAATGTTTCGTTATCTTGATTGATACAAATTGTTTGTATGCTTGATATGCTCTAAAATTATTTTGATATGAAATATTTTAATAATGTATTATGATGAATTTCAATTAAATTTTGTAATCAATCTCGATTATACTGACGACGTCGCCAACGAAGGCCATTTTAAACCGCATCGTCGTGACGTGATGCACTCTTCGGAATTGGTATGCCATACCTGAATGTTTACCAAGTGTACGACACGAAGTTCCTAAGCACGTAAGAGTGCAGATCTATCACTGAAACCGCATACGACACGTGCGAGCTACACAAGCTCGCGCATTCTCGATCTGTACAAAAACAAAATCATTGTCGCACATGTAAATATACACTCGCATGCACACTGTGCACACATACACATATAAACATACATTATACAGACATATACCAGAAAAATTATCACGACACACTGTTATCCTGTTCCTTAAAGAAGATGCCGACGACAACAGCGAGTTCTTGAATAAGAAGACTTGAACAAGAGAACACCGTACACTTGGATGTTCGAGAGAAATGGTGTAAATTAACTGATAAACTAAACCAATGTCTCTTTCGTAAATTTTTCAGGTATTGTAAAGATAGAAAGACGAGAAGTACGGGTCCTAAAAAAAAAATGACCCTCCTCTTTTGCTTCATTCATACTCTCTTGCACGCATTTCTCTGTAACTTTTTCCACTTCCTTACTATTTATATATATGTTATGTATAATTTTATCTCTTTCTTTCTCTCTCTTTCTCTTTCTCTCTCGATCGCCTTCTCCATTTCGCAAGGGAGGCGCCGAAAGGGAAGAGCAAATGGATGCTGACACAAAGCGGGAGAGAAAAGTGGAGCGAGAAGCCAAAGAGTCATATATCAATCACATATATGTATATATATATATGTATATATATATGTATGT
>NW_017259197.1:1051269-1056102 GCF_001594045.1 Atta colombica
ATATATATATATATACCTATATCTACATGAATGTCCACATGCAAATATAGATTATGAGAGGCAGAGACGCAAAACTAATCAACTTCGAGAGAGTGCCTCGATTATTGCAGGTGTTGCAGCAGTCAGAAACGCCAGCCGAAAGCCCGATGTCGATGGACGATGAAGTGGGACCGGTTCTCTTTCGTACTACGCGTACCTTTATCTACATGCTTCCCTACGCTCTATGTTCGATTCTAATTTCTGATTTTTCAGTATTATTAAAATTTGCGCTTTTCTTTTAGTCACTATAGATAATGTGCTCGGTCAAATAGATATATCACTTCTCTATCTGTCTCTCTCCTTAATGTCGATTAAATAACGAATTAGTGCCAATTAGCCCGCAGATTGACGCTGACGCCAGCTACGTCCGTTGGTCCTATCTAACGTGCTATAATTATTATTATTATTATTATTATTATTATTATTATTATTATCATTATCATTATTATTATTATCAGCAGCATTATTATATTATTATTGCTATTACTATTAATCGGTGATGTTTATACTCGCGTCTGTCTCGTAGAAACTTGCCTTCTGCGAGGCGTCGCGTTGCCACATGCAAAGAGTAACGCAGTGAAAGGCCGATAAACGTGGAAAAAAAGGAAAAAAGCGTTATTTAGCTAAAATACGCATGTATTAAACAAGTCTTAATTTATCGATCATTAGAAATCCAACGTGTTTTGATATAAAACGTGATTTTATGTACCAAAATGGATATTACAACGATTTATGAAAAAAAATATCTTTTTAAAGTTTTGAGAATAATATAAATGTTTAATCGGATTTATGATTGTTATAACCGCGTTTATCGGACGAAGAAGGTTGCGATCGCGCGTTGGATTCAAATCGTTCGCGGATTTCCACTAGCAGAAGTTTCAATGTTTCTCGAAACGTATAAAGATATCTAGGTCGCGCATAAAAATTTGCATATAATTTATATTTCTATCCTTAGCTATCTTAGAAATTCGTTCGAACGTGTTTTGCATTAGAAAGACAAGTAAAAAATTAAAGTAAGATAAAGAAGAGAACGATATCCGTATGATAAGCAATTGAACGACATGATAAACGGGAGTAGTTACGTAATTCAGAGATACACGCGCGAGTAACTCGAGCGGTGTATATTTATACGCAGTGGAACGTATTGGCGGATGTATCGTCTTACGCGTGATCGCACAAGCCACGCAGAAATATTGTAAATCCCGTGCGCGTATATGCGTGTGGCGCGTGTGTGCGTTACGCGTGTGTTGTCTGTATGTGCGCACACGTTTTCGGCTCACGAAAGACGAGAGAGAGTAGCTTGATAAACGCGATACAGCGGGCCACGCGTGAACTCGCAAGCGTGTTACACTTGTACGCGAACATATGTCTACACGCATACGCACACACGTATACACACATATACGCACGCGCAAGAGTATGTGTTCTTTCGTTTCTTTTTTTTTTACATAAGTCAAAAAGAATATTATCGCGACTGTCGTTTCTTGCCTTAGCCTCAACTGGTCTGTTTTTCTTTTTTTGATTTTTATCTTGCCCTCTTCCGCCTGATGATGCTTCTACATGCTTGCTGACAATACCTTCGTGCGCTTCGCTACCTGCCAATTAACGCCTGCGAAATATTGCTGACCGAAACTCGGAAAAAAAAAAAAAAACTGTATCAACGCAAATAATAAAAACCAACGTAAATAATACGCACGATCGACCGATGCCACCGCACGCATGTGCCGAAAATGTACGGAAAAATGTATATGCCACCATCGCTACGACCGCCGCAACGATACACACAACAAAATATGTATAAATATGCTAACACATGAAAAACGAAAAAATGTCTCGATTGGGAAATGTCTCGGGAATGCCGAAACGGAAACGGATGTGGTCGACGCACGGCAACGTACGGAAAAACTGTGTATGCGGCTGTAAAAACCTGAAATCTGTATACACGTATAAAAATGTTCAAAAAAAAAAAAAACGTGAAATCGGAAAAACCGAATGAATGTGTGAAAATGAAAAAAAAAATAATAATAAATGCGAAACGATACGAAACGATACGAAAAAACGCAGACGGCGACGATGCCGACGAACGTGACGGGAATGAGTACGTTGGCTGGCGGAGTATCAGGAGTGCCGGCAGCTGCGATGCCCGGAGGACTTCAGAGCGCCGGTATGGCGAGCATCGAGCTCGGCAAGAAGCGGATGCGCGACTCCAATGATGATCTGCTAATGGTACCACGGCTTATGCATGGAGTACACTTTCCTTTTTTTCGTAGCTGGACTCTGGCAAAGTAGCCTCGACATCTATTTTCGCGGCTGTTTTCGTGCAAGAACCTTTGACGTATGCATATCGTATGTTTTTCCAAATTTTTATGATATAAAAAAAATATTAGACCAGCAAGAAATTTACAATACAACAAAATATGTTAACGATATTTTGAATGCATATTACGTGATACGTGAACGTCAGATTATATTGGCTATGTTTATCATTAGTCGCTAGTTTATCATTAGTTTATCTAGTCGCGATATTGACAAATTTTCAACATCGTTAATCAGGATGCAAGAAATTAATTCTCTGGCAGTCATATAATCTCATGTTAATCTTGTAGAATTTCCAATTGGTGTTTGCTCCTATTTGCTGATACTTGTATTCGATTCGCGAAACTTTGCAAATGGACAGGTTTAGACGGACATTCTATGTCGTAAATGTAATCGACCTTGCTTCTGCCAGTCTCGTGCTACAAGCTACGAAGTTTGTGTCGTGGTAAAGTTTAGGCGGTCGCGACGAAACGGTTCCAGGCCATTTTCCAGAGATTCCACGTAGTCGTATCTTTAAGTTATGAGTACAGTTATTGCGATTGTGAATACACTGCCGAGCGCGCTTAGAGCTCCTGTCTTCCATTTTTTATTTCTAACAAGAGTCCCGCTGTTTCTCTATCGAATAGAAAGAAAAAACGGAAACATTTCGGTGAAACCTTACAGCCGACAGCCTAACGATACGAGATGTCGCGTTTCTGCCAACATGATATTGTGATTGAAGCGTACTAGAATACCAATAACATCATATATTTGGTACAGCGCCATAACTGAAATTTCTACGAACCTTGTACATGGCATCATTATTGAAACCTCTCTAATGTCCGTATCATCCTGTAGAATATTACGATAGAAACCTTCACAATATCGTCACGTTCGGCGCGATCACGATTGAAACTTTTGTGCTGTAATCGCGATAATGAAAAAAGAATTTGTTTGAAAACAAATCTATAATATTAACAAAACATCACTTATGACTACGCGAATGAATTTCTTTTTGATTAAAAAGATTTTCCCAAACTTATTTAGTACAAGTCGGCACGAAAGGATTTGTAAGATATAAAAGTTGTAACATTCCATTCTACTATGATGCTTATATTTCAAACGTTTAGTCTCGTATCGTTCTCGGGTTGTACACGATTTATATCGTATCGATTTCTGTTCAAAGATAATCGCGTAAAAGATTCTAGAAACTACCTTTTTTTTTCTCTTAGTTTCGCTTTCCACTGTCGTTCGTTGCAATGTTGTTCGTATCAGAGCTTACGCCTCGTAATGTATTTATAGATCGCTTACTACTTTTTTTTAATCGTTAGCCATGTGTTTATATTGTTACGAATATTAAAGAGATCCCTCTTTGGGATGCACAAAGTGCATATTCCATCAAAGTTTTATCCATACGAAGGAACATTAAACGTGGCTAGCGAGTATATGATTTAACATACGTTTATCCCTTGGCGATTCCACGACCAATGAAATTAGCGGATCTATGATTGCATGAAAGGACTACACTTTTCATCACGATTGTCATCCGCTCATTGGTCGCGCTTACATTTCGAGACACGCACGCACTGTTGAAACACTTAAGAAAAATTTCAATTAGATTGCAAATAATATACTTCAAAATACGTCTATCTTTAATCCTTTAATGTTTGACAAAAACTATATGACCGCGATGTGCGTTAGCTCTCTCTATTTCCTTATCATATTTTATGCGAGTGTGTGAATAGTGGCTTTCTTATTATATTAATATACTCTTTGTACCGTGGATAATTGATTTCTTGTTTTAACAAAACATTTTTCCGAGACATTTAACCGCTAGAATTATATTGGTATTTGAAAAAAAAATGAAGTAACGATTTGCAATGAAAAAAAATGAATTGCTTAGCAATTAAAAGGAGTAAAGAACTGGAGATCTCTCAACGTTAAAGGATTAACAAAATGGAAAAGAACTCTTGTGAATGTAAAGGAATCGCAAATATCGATGCGGAAGTGCGCGCGTGTTTTGATGCGAGCTCGGTAAGGAAATCGTCGACTCTAATCTCCGTATGTCAGGACCCCCTCTCGAAACGAAACGGAAAAGAGAGTAAAGAGGGCGAGTCGTGAGGTCCTAAAGGCTCGCACTTTCGCGGTATGTTACGAATCCTGCATACCGCGGTGCTGCGTCTACGGAGCGTTAGATCTGTGTAAATTCTGAGCTTGCGCCGATGATGCATGTTGTGCTTAAGCGACTATCGAGGTGATGGTGGACGTAACGTCATCCCCTCGACGCTCTGGACGATGACCGAAGTTTTGGCAGTTCTTGTCGCGGAGGATCGTCGAGCGGGCCCTCATCGTCGTGACGCGTTTCGAAATTTGCTGTCCGCGTGACGGCTTTCCTAGTCTTCATTAGAGTCACGTCGAGTCTGCTAAAGAGCACTGTAGATCGCTTACATACACTCGCTACTTTTTTTAATACTACCCTTTCTTTTACTTCTTTATATA
>NW_017259197.1:1056202-1060791 GCF_001594045.1 Atta colombica
GCGCGATCGACAGATTTGTTCGGGTTTGAAACGTAATTTTATCCATGTGCAACTTTCTAACTCTGTGCGCCAGGACGAAAATGGATTTTCGCTGTACAAATAGAGGCTTCCTTCAGAAAGCGCGCATAACTTCTCGGTATTTTCGGTACGCGAGTTTTCAATACGCGAAGAGAAAGAAGAAGTGCCTATATAGAATCCATATAAATTCATAAGAATGCAAACTCTTGTTGCAGAAATGTATCAATATTTCAAAACAAAAATTTTGAAATGCGATAACACTGAGACAGCCAAATGCGAATGCATTTTCGCTGTATGCATACAAGATGTATTATAAGATATGGATCTTTGATGAATTTGAAGCCGAAAGTTTTCTGTAATACAAAAAGATAACGAAATATTTTTTTTAGCAAACTTTAAATGAATGTTTTTATCACTTGAGTTATATATGTTATATATGTTATATATGTTATAATTGGATAGAAATACTCAATTTTTATGTCAAAAATTATATCAAATTTTGATTAGCGCTTAGTCGGCTCTAAATTTATTAAAAAAAGTAATGCTATATTTTACTTTGTAAAACATATTAATTTTAAAGCGCATTAATTCTAAAGAACTTTCGTTTTTACAGTATTTAATACGAAGAAACAAAAAATTCAGTGAAAACTTTTGCTACAATGCTATATATTTTCGACAGGCTTAGTAGACAGTAACATTCGATACGAATGATAAAGAATTGAAAGGCACGTTGCCTGTTGCGTGATAGCTGGTTGCACATTCTTAAGCAAAGAAAAACGCAGTGTGACTCGCTTTCGCGCACACGCTTACTGGCGACGTTCGCAATTACGAATTTATTTAGTTGCGTTAGTCGTGAACGCATACAGCGATCGCATAAGGCGAGTGCGGAGTCGTTCACACGCAAAGTCGCGGTTTTTAAAAATTATATCCGTGCGTCGTTACGACTCCGAGTGTTTCGTTGGTGAGCAAACCGCGGGAACACGTGTTAACACGCATATACATATATGTATGTATCTGTGCCGCTGTGACAATATATTTCACCCCGGCCACTTTACTATAAGTCAGCTTCTGAGCTTTTGCATCTCGTCTACCGCAGCTTCTAACTCGAACGTGTTTTACACCTCGATAGAGATTTTGATTTGGCTTTCCCCTCTTTGTTGCGCACGCGTCTGTTTCGCGCAGGTGACTTACCAAAGTGCTCGCTCACCAAGTATCACCGCAAGCCTATATCAGCTTTCGTGAATCCGTGTTGTGCAACTTTCGCATCACGTCGGTATCGCGAAGCCTTTTGTTCTCCGAGCCAAGCCCAACTGCGCCTTTTATATTAATATCTCTCTTGTCGATCTTGCTCTTTCTTTTTCTCTTTTTCTCTATCTTTCTCTTTATATCTTTCTCTTCAGTCTCTCCGTTTTGCTCGAAAGGAGGATTCATTTGTCTTCACATTTATCTCGTGAAAATGAACGAAAAGCTTTCAGATCGGACATTAGCATCGACAACTTTGTTACTGCGCGATTCCTGCTTCTTCGCTCTCGCAATATTCTTAATAGGAAGGCGACAGTGCAGTTTTCCGATCGGTATTTTGATCGTTTATTAATATAAGGCGACGGTCTCTCTTTAATCGAGCCGCGCAACGGTCCTCGATACTAACAATGGCTGGTTTTTCTGACACGCTCCCAATAGTAGAAACAGAGGAAAAGTATAAAAGAAAGAAAGAAAGAAAGAACGAACGAAACATTTTGCAGTTATCCAACAACGAAACGTCGTCGTTTGGGAACGTCGCCGCAAGCTGCGTCATCGGCACAACTTTTACACACTACTACAGTCCAACACCCTTCTCTACCGCGCCACCGTCTACCCTCCCCCATTTCTTTGAGACACGACCCTCTCTCGTTTCCTGTCTCGAAAATCCAATTATACAGACGCAACGCGCCTCGTCCTCGAAATTAGTTGAAACCGATCCTGTCTTTGTTGCAGATGGACATGAAGTCTGTCGGGTCGTTCTACTACGAGAACTTTGTAAGTGCAGAACCTAAACATTGAATCATAATTCATATGATCCATTTCTTTGTGCGTATCATTCCATTTATACTCGCGATTAATATTCATCTCTCCATCCAGGAGATATTTATTTTTTACAGCAAGTACACAAAAATTCTACTGACAAAATTCTTTTTGAATTATCATTAAATTTGCAAGCATCTTAAAATGGAGCATTATCGATTTAACGAGATAGCAGCGATCGTTTCTTTCTAAAACAGTGATGATATCGTTGAAAGGTAGATATGATTTCTTCCGGCTGTGGTACATGCGACTAATTGCTGTTTTGCAAAGAAGACAAAGAATCATTGTAACAATACATCGATATCAATTCATTTTAAAATTTATTACAAATTTATTACAAATTACGGTTGAATTTGATTGTGTTGGACGAAAGAGGTTAGTCTTTTGACCGCCTCGTCGTGGAAAATGTCAAACCCGACGTCCCCTGCACAGCTGGATCAAGAAAACTCATGAGCACGCAAAAGAGAACAATATATCGTATCTTCGGCCGAAACGGAGTCGAGGCTTTCATGAAGGAAGCTTCCGCTCGAATGGCCACGTTGCTCGCGTCATAAACTCATTCTAATCATGAATCTCTTTGCAATTCTTTTTGCAGGCCTTCCCAGGGATGGTTCCTTATAAACGACCGGCGGCCGACAAGTCCGGCGTGCCGGTCTATCAGCCTACCGGTGCGACGACCTATCAACAGTTAATGCAGCTGCAGCAGCCCTTCGTGCCTGTGTCATGTGAGTACACTGGAACACCACCCCTACCCACTCAAACCTCTAACCAATCGGTCGTGCAACCCCCGAACGTGCAAAGCAACCACCACGCGATAGTGGTGCAATCCTCCTCCTCCCAGGGAGCCGCTGGCGCAACAGTCAATAACTGCGCTGACGCCAACAATGGCGTGCTGATGGATCCCAACAATCCGCCGCCGCCACCTCCGACCGCTGACAATAACAGTAACAATAGTAACGGCAATAACAAGCAACCGATTACTACGCAGAATCATGATGAAAATTCGCGTAACTCCCCCGAATTGAATCATTCGAGCCCATCATCTCTGCAGCAGCAACAACAGCAACAGCAGGTACCGCAACAACACCAACAGCAACAACAAATCAACCAGTTGGCGCTATCACCAGCAATGAGTCCATTGACTTCTATGGCCAGCCTGACCTCAATGCCTGGCATGGTGAACATGGCCTCGATGGCTTCTATGGCTTCCATGGCAAATATGTCATCGATAACGAATATCACTTCTATGGGCAATTATAACGCTGCTTCCAATATGGCGAGCCTAAATATGCTCAACAGTCTTGGAATGGCCTCTGGATTACCAGCTCCTCTCGATCCAGCGACTCTCGCCAAAGAGGTCGCCCAGAAAAACTATGCTAAAGCCCTTAAGCTCTCGCAGGTCTCGCAGTACGGCATTGGTCAACTCGCACTTAATTACACTGGCGTCGCTCTGAATAAACAAAATCTCATGAATCCCGCCGCGGCGGCCGCCGGGAATCCCGCAGTGGCAGCAGCCAATCTGCAAGCCACCGCGGCGACTCCCAGACCTGTCATCCCGAGTCTGGCCGGTATCCCGGGTGCCTTGACCTCACCGCTGTCCGCGGGTATCTTGGCGTACACCAGACCGCCACCCACAGCAACCCCCATAAATCCATATTCTCTGATCAGGCAGCAGATCTTGCCGAATCCATATGTCCAGGCATCGATACCCGGCGCTGCGACCGTACAAACCAATCCCTATGTCCAGAATCCATACGCTGTTCTACCTGCAGTAGCCAGTGTACCCGGAGTAGCGGCAGGCGTCGCGGCCGCGGCTGCGGCCGCAGGTGTACCGCAGATACCGCAGATAGGCAACCCGGCGACAATAGCGGCGCAGCCGCAGGTAGCGATCCCCGTCAGCTCTGGGGTGATTATGCAACCATACAAGAAGATGAAGACATCGTAAAGACATCTTATTTACCGGCTCGGGAAGACTCGTCTCTTCTCACGAAAGTGCCGTTCCTTCCTTCGGGCACCTTCTCTCCCTCGCGATGAACGAACGAACGATTCCGCAAAAGTCGCTGCGAATAATGATTGTTGCTACCGATCGAGATAGTGATATTTTAGATAATTCTAGAGTACCTTTACGATTAGTATTCAATTGCGGGGATGAAGGACGAATCGTAAAATTACGTTCTGAATAGACTTTCGCAATTGTATTTTTGTAGTTTCAGTAGTTTTGTAGTTTCAGTCCGAAATGAGAAAACACGTTTAGAAATATTAGCGTTTGTGGAAGTAAAAAAAAAATAAAATTGAGCTAAATGGATATTTGATACATTAGTTTACAATAATTACAATAATGCCCAGTGCGAATTAGTTCTAGAATGTTATACTTTTCGGCATAAATTACATGAAGATTAGTGAAGATTAGTGAATTTCTTGTCATATATACGTTGTTATTTGATTTTTCTATATTTTGCTGATAAAAGTATATTAAAGAGAAAAGAGAAAGAAAGAGAGAGTATAATTTA
>NW_017259197.1:1060891-1063024 GCF_001594045.1 Atta colombica
TTAATTTTATTCGATATTAAAAAATTACGCGTATTTAAACTTTGATTATATCGATGAAACGAAAAACGTAGAAAAACAAAAGTGCAGTCTTAAGATATAATCTTCATCGCCGATGCTAAAAAAGCGAGAAATCGGTCTTCGTTCGCGAGAGGGATGGAATATTCAGTTAAGCGATTGCGAGACGAGAAATGCTGATATACAAAAACAAGTTCCGAAAATAAATTCATTTTCTAGTCAGACATTGTCGGTGAACAGTGCCTTATTGACCTGATTCCATTTGGAGTGTTATAAGCGTACAATTGAGAAGAGAACGGTAAAGGAAGTACGGGATTTTTTCCCGTCATATTATCTACTTGCTTGCATGACTGAGAGAGACGTGACTACCGTTCCGATCTTATTTCTGTCGAAATAAACTTCAATTTAATTTCAACTTTAATATTTTAATTGGATATTTTAATTGGAAATTTTGACTTGCCGATAAAGATTGCATTCAAGAGAAGACGAGAGAGTTTACGATTATGCGTGGCCGAAGTCACGAATTACATTAATCATCTATTTTATTATTTGATCTTTTTTTTAGAGTAATAGCGATTTGCGATATACTTTATAGAGATAATTTTTAATTATGCCGATAATTAGCGTTGTTTTACTATAGAGAACTATTGAAATTGTTATGTGTCGTTACATGGCTCCATTTTATTCTTTTAATAGGCTAAATTGTAAATAAGTCAATTTCCGCCGTAAAAAAACGGCGTCGCAATATTTTTATTTCGAAATTACATAAATTTTTGTGTTATAGCTATTCGTCCAAATTTTAACGTCTTACGTCCGGAATAAAGAAAAAAAACGACGCTCGGCCTATGTCACGTTATATGCGATACTTGCCGTTAAGTCCGTAGTGTTAATTAGCATTCGCGCGTTTAGAATTATTGAAATAATTATTATCCAAAGTTGGATTATTTTACTAGAGCACACGATTCGCTTATTTATATATTATAGTAATATGTTCAAAATTTTATTTTGTTTGTTCATTTCGAAAGAAAATTAAATAATGTTAAATGAAAAGAATTCGCACAAATAATATTGATTTTAACACTTTAGCATCATGTTCAAAAAACTGTTTATTTTTTCGTTATCACATGATATATTTCGAATTATACGAGGCTTATGCGTGATATTTGTTAATATTTAAAGAAAATTGTTTTAACATTTTTATTGACTTAACCTGTCTCTTTTTAATTTAGCTATAAGAATACATATTACGTCTATATATAACGACATATACATATTTCCTAAAAACACCTTGCACATCGACGATAAATTCGAACTGGAAGATGCGACGCTTCCGGTAGGCCCTTAGTTGTCATGTAATATGCGTATAGAATTTAGAATAGTTATTTGTTTTATACTTAGCGTATCTTTAGCATAAGCGTGCTCGAACACAACGTACTCTTCTGTTCTGATGGATTCAATTCGGGGGAGTCTGTTGAACATAGTGAACTTTGTCAATTGCGACCTACGAGCTTATGCATTTAACTGAATGAGAGTACAGAAAATAATGGAGAAAAAGAAAGAGAAACAGCGGATCCGCGGGATATGCGGATGTATTTACGTGAAATTGAAGGGAGACAGAGGAGGGAGAGTAAAAAAATGATTGATCCAATCTTGAAGGCGGTGAGACGGGAAGAGAAACGTCTCGTCGATTGCCACTCTCGAGGGTGGGAAGAAAAAACGAGTTCACATGCGCATCGTGATACACGACCGCACAAACATTACACTTAAAACATTCACACGACTTATATAATAGACATTGCGTATATTTTTATTAATTCGCGCATATAACAGCAAGAGAGGAAAGCGATTATGCGATGCTAGCTGAGAGAGCGGAATTTGTATGTGAAAAAATACAAGGAAATGTATTCACACTAACATCTACTTTCTTCTCTTCCGTATGTCCGCATTCACGCGTTTGCCAGTGATTTGAAAGTTTGGTTAAGTCCAAATGTATAGTTATAAACATATATACGTATACATGCGTAAATAATTTTTTGTAAATAATTTTTTTTTAATACAGGACGAAATTGAAAGATATTTGTTGTATATGTTAAAGTTATATGCATATATATATATATA
>NW_017259197.1:1063088-1065215 GCF_001594045.1 Atta colombica
TTATATATATATATTAAATATATTAAATATATATTAAATATATAATTATGTACATACACATACATACATGTATGGAGAGAATTCATTCACTGGCATGTTTAGTAGAGAAGAAACGAAATGGCCGGTCGTATCATAATTTTCATGAAAAAAACCGAGTGAACGAATTGTGCAGCGGTAGGAATTTGTATACACAAAAACGTGAAAGAACAGAGCAAGGTGAGGTATTTCCCAGAATCCTGGCACATATGCAAGTGAAATACTTTTAACGCTTCGTGCGCGAAAAGTTCATGATATACGTATCTTAAATCTCTCTCGTAAAAGTTTAATTTTAATCCTGATCTTGGTCGTGACGTAGCAAATTGTAATTGCTAAGAAATTTTATTCGGATTACAATGTCATAATGTCTCCTCTTGGTTTAAAAAAAGCTCAAGAGGATATGAATGGAGAACAAGGTACGTTACCTCACAATTCCTTTGATTCTTTTGCGGTATTAGAAACAACTTCTTCCAAGGGATCATGAAATATCATTTATTCAGAAAACGCACAAGATTGTAGAATGAGATTGTCTTATAATGATTTTAGAATAGATTTTTTAATTAATAATAATGAATTGTAAAAATTTAAGCCGTACATTTATACGGACTGCAATTTAAAGAGCAACACACAAAACACTCTTTTATAGATTTCAGAGAAAGATATCTCTCGTTCGCCTACTGATTTAATGTTATTGCTTATCTTATAATTTTTTTTACTTTATAATTGTATAAATGATGAACATAGCATAATTTGACGATTTGAATAATATTTTATAAATATCTCTTCCATGATGTAAACTGTAGTTGCCTTCTTTTGAAATGGCGAATCTACATATTTTTTAAACGTTCGTAAGTTATACATTTATAATCGACGAAGTATTCTATAATTAACATTTATAATGTTATATTTTATTTTCCTTGAGGATAATAGATTTTTACTAAGATTTGCAAGTAGGTAATGGTTCTCGCTTTAGAATCAGAATTGAGAATTCTCAAGAGTATCATGGGGTCTTCCATAATGAACGCCACGAGAACGCTCTTCGAGCGTCGTTTTATATTAGTGACTAAGGGAATTTATTGAGACACCTGTCCCGGAGGGAAGAAATTGTTTCTATCTTTATGATAAACGCGCGTGCGGCGGTCCTATGTGATAATATATAATGTATTACACTTATACATACGTACACACGTACACGCACACACTATTCTCGCATGCGCGTGGCACTGGAGTATAATAAGATTAGCCCTTTCAGTGCCTTGTATGGCGTTAACCTGGAATTCATGATCAGTACTTATGATACTATGATATCATACACATGACGTCATTGGCGCTAAAGGGCCTCGAAAAGATGACGATATATAATACGTTAATTCATAAGCAAAATCTTAACGGCCTTGGACAAGCCAAGGATTCGGCGATACCGCGCGATAAAGTTCCGTATTCCGTAACGACAACTCCATAAGGTACAAGGATAGATGAAAGAGTCGCTAGGATCGAGCCTGAAATACTGATTATGGACCGACACTTTTAGGGTTTCCTGAACTTGATGTCTACAAATTATATACGTACATTATCGAGAGGGTGGCTGGTTTTTTAAATTCACACCGAAAACTCGGAATCGCGTTCTGGGCTCGACACGATCGGTCCAAGCGATCGATCGGTCATCGCCATTGTTGTATCAGATGTAGCAAAATGTTTCCTTAGAACTGTGATTGTTTTATCGCAAAGCTACTACGTACTTCCATAAGAGGAATATTCATTATATTTTATTAGACGAGAGTGTATTCTTTTAAAGGATATGTATTAGTATAGGATGTCTTGTATGCGGATAATGAAGAAGTAGGAGACGCAATCCTGTGTTCTCGGTGTGACATCGGTAAAACAGCGGAAGTGCCTTCCCCTTGCACTCTATACACCATTGCACACAAAGAAACACGTATACAACAAATGCCTACATTATTTAAACACGCGACGCAGGAACGAAGCATTACGATAAAGAAGAAAAAAGTGAAACTTACACAATATATAATTATATTTATATACCCTTATTAAGATAAATCTCATATATATATATATATATATATATATATA
>NW_017259197.1:1065524-1065798 GCF_001594045.1 Atta colombica
TATATACACGCAGACACGTACATATTATCGTTGTTGCATATATAAGTTAACGCAATGCAACGAAAGGAAAGGAAATAAGGACATATTCCACAAGGTAACTAATTACACATACAAAAACTATTTTGTGGACTATGTATCTGTATATATACATAACCACATGTATACACATACACACATGTTCGAATACACTATTATGATGAGAAAGAGGAAAACGTTTTACGACTATAACTATACACGCATTAGATAGTATTTATTATTGTGTACTGTACTGTCT
>NW_017259197.1:1065898-1067991 GCF_001594045.1 Atta colombica
GAATGTAGATACAAAAAGTCCGCACGTATCTTCAGTAATTGTACGCGCGCGTGGGTCTACTTGACAATGAATCTGTCCGAATTCTTTCGTTCGTAATTACCATAGTGTTGTGTGTACTCGCGCGTCTATGTGTGTGCGCTGATGCGATCGGGATTTTAACATCGTGCGAGGCACGACGAAAAGTGATGAAACGCGACAGCTTGCGCCGACTCGAGATAGAGAGATGTAGTCGATCTCGTCTCGAATGCGTTTTTTTGCGCGTGCACGCTCACGGGGTTTGTCAAGGAGTCAGCCAGTATTTGTAATAATAATGCTTGAGAAATGCATGAATATTTGTTTTATTAATGCTTCTTCTTATTTCATCTCTTTCTATGATAAAAAGAAAAATGAAACAGAACTTCCCGAGACTCGCTAATCCCTTGTAATATTTATATTTATACATATATATATTATATATATACTTGTGTATTATTCGATATTGCGCCCATTATTGCTCACAATCTTAGCCTCGCTTCCTGCTTCCCTTGTTTTTAATCTCCTCTTATTCGGAATCTCTTCGACTCAGTGCTTGTATCGTAACCACTTTCTCTTTAACTTTTTATTAAAATTTTTATTATTATTTTTCTTTGGTGTTATATATCATATTATTTGCGTATCACTGCGATCGGTGCAACGTCAATGCCGATCGCAATTTCTCGCAGATCAATTTATTACGTTAATTTATTATGTTTCTTCCTGCAGATATAGCTCCTCCTTAAACGGGATATCCTTCACTCGTCGCGAGCCCTTGGCGAAATTCTTATCGTCGTTGCTCGTCTGCGAATCATTATGAAATTAATTTTTTCTACGATTCGCGACATTTTTCTCACTCGCCGAGAGCACGCGAGTTACGCGAGTTACGCCAAGCACGCGAGTCCTCTTAAAGACCACGTAGATGTTAGCCGCTTTTACTATGGGCGAACACCGTAAAAAGAGTTCTATATGATTCACGACTCGCTATCTTCTTCTCGTCTTTTTTCTCCTAATCTTCACTTCCTACGTTTCCATTTCCATACCCTCACAGCTTTTCCTGCGCTTTAGTTGCGATATTCTTGAGGCACGGAGGAGATGTATCTGATATATGTTAATATTTATATATCCTGAGCCCACATCGATTCCTGATCTCTCCCGTTATTCTGTACAATCGCCACATCAAGCTCCCCGGCAAAGATAGTTGATCGTCATCGAGAAGAAGGTCGGCGCTCTTATCGCGTTTTATCGTGCTCTCGCAAGTCGTATATTTCGAACGTGGAGTAAAAATAAATCCTGGAACACAGTATAAGTTTTTCTGTTTACGTCGACTTCGATCGGTAATCATAAACGACACACGGTTGTAATTAAATTCGCATTATCATTGCCTTGATGAAATCCGATTTTATTTACGCTACGTTCGTAGTACACGGCTTCTTATTTTCGGGAGACGATTTGGAATTTTGGATTGAGAAAATAGAATACGAAAATTGTTCAAAATAAAAAATTATTCCAATATTGATAATTAAAGCATGTGATATAACGGAGTCGTTTCACTTATTGCGACCTTTTTCAATTATTCTGATATATTCCCACTCATCATCCTGCATTCCTTTCGCTTCCTTTCCAGCTTTCTTTGTTACTCATCGCTAAGCCTGCGTAAAATGTGCGTGTGTGCCTAATGAACTCTTCCATAATGCTTGGCACAATAAGCCTCTTGTAAATATAAAATCTTGACGAAAAAGCTGAAGATCATAGCTCCAAAACGTAAATCGCTTGCATAATATTAATAAAATTTTATTTCAGAGGCAGTTTATTATCGCGATATTGGAGTTATTGATCTTCGCGGATCGTAATGATGCTACGCAATTGCGTGATAAGTTGAGAGGCAGTAAATGACATTTTTATCAACAATTGGTTTTTTTTTGTATAATTATTATATTTATTATAATTCACGGAGAGAAAGGAAAAAAGAGAGAGAAAAGGAGAAAGAAAAGAAAGAAAAAGAGAGAGACAACGTTATAATAAATCCTGAAAATATGTTCATACAATGTTGCAGAAAGCAATTGATATATTTATATATA
>NW_017259197.1:1068091-1071033 GCF_001594045.1 Atta colombica
ATAATAAAAAATATATAGCTATATAGTGTATAATAAAAAAATAAAAATTTATCGTGTCAGTTACAGCCTCGTACTTTATCGCAGCAAAAAATGATTTTCGCTAGCTGCTTCTAGTCGCGCTTCGTTTGCCGCTTTCGCCACGGCGAGCAGAGCCATTTCGCAGCGAATCGCAATCAGCAAATAACGTGGGTTATCTTTTCTTTTATAACGTCGACATAATTTCGCTGCGATTACAAACGCGCGCCGTGTGGCGAACCGATATCGATTGCGAACGATCGTATTCAGCCGCGGTATTGCGGCTGCCACAAAAGACAGCACAACCGTCTGAAAAAAAAAGAACTAGGATGGCCGATGCAATTTGACGATTTGACGAATGCAGTATACGACTGCATATGTATACGCGTCGAGTAAGCAAATGCATTTACACAAATACGTAAATGAAAGTTTATGGTTCTGCGTTCACGCATGGAGCAAATTAATCTGCAATTCCATATTCGCGGCGATTCGATAGTTTGTTGCCGCTCTCTAATCTTTCGGATACAACGAACGATACGTGAATACAAATGATGGATATACGTGCAAAAAGTATATTTCAGAGCGTGATTGGTCTCTCGTACTATTAATGGTCGAACGGCGGCGATCTAGTTACTGCTTGTTTTGTTTGTTACGTGTTAAAGCACTTTATATCGACAGATGCCGAGAGAAGCCGCGGTTTCTGGAAATTCTAGTAGTAGTTCTGCTGTATTGTAATACGAGTAAGTCACTTGCTGCGCTCCGTGGCTAATAAAAATTATATGTGCTTTTGTAATATAGCCATCTTCATGATCCTTACCAGATTATTCGCCATTTAATAATATAATCAATATATTGCTGTCTATCTTCTTCTGCGCTAAAGAATTTGAACGCAAGCGACGCTTCTTGCATACCCGCATACCTGCGCCGATATTAAAAACCAACATGCAGCACTCTTTCCAATGTAAGTATCGCAGTAGCACTTTATTGTATTACATATGCAAGCTTTAGCTCTCCATCGTCATTCAACTGTATTTATTCTTATAATATATTTAATGAACTACTTTCTTATAGTGTTGGCACAGAATCACATTATAGGAGATACGGATTTTATGTGCTTACTTCAACATTCTGTGTCTTTTCCGTATGATATATACTTAGTTTAATAAGTAGTATCCCCGATTTGCGTGCTAAGTGCATTCCCTGGAGACTAATATGAAAATCAAATTCGTAAACGAGAATATTTAATACAGATAAGGGAATAATTAAATTTCTGGAAAGATTGCGATATATTTGCGAAAAAGGATGAATAATCTATCCTGATGAGATATTAATGAAATGTTTCAATTAAAAATTTTCATTACAGGTTGACAGAGTTAAAAAAAACACAGTAATTCGAGAAAAATGATAAAATAAATTGCAACACATTGTGAAAGAGTAATTTAATTAATAAGGTTTGAAAAGATTTAACTTTCAGATTAATCTCTTCATTTTCATCTAGTCAATATATTATTATATTTCAAAAATATTTAATTTAGAAAATAAATAAGATATAATCAGAGCTTTTTTAAATTAGAATAAAAAGATGTCAGATTAATTTTGCTCGTAGCGATTTTGATTCACACAGATTTGAAGTCGATTTTCTGGGAATGCATCGATCGCTCCAAATGGGAAGTCATCTGTACCTACTTGCCTGGTCAAACTGTCACCTCGACAAAACTCGATATAAACACTTACTAGCGCATGCGAACACGGTGTATTTGAAATGCAAAGCTTCATAGAGGCATGCACGAGAGCGTATTCGTTCGAAGGATTCGCTGTCCGTGGCTATCTTATATTCGTGAGGTCAAGCCACGAGTTATATTATAGACATGTATAGTTTAATATACTATGCAGTGCCATATACATATATATCTTTTGATTCGTTTGCAGCGCAAGAAATAAATCGGCGTGCGCGTGCGACTTCTAACGACAGGCTCTGTACGAGATGAATGTGTGCCAGCCAAATACATATATATATTACACGTATATATACACACACACACGCCACTGGTGCATGTTGAAGCGCGATCGTTCATGGTATCTCTTTCAACTTTCTGTTTCATGCTTGCCTTCGCCTGGACCCCCACCGCACGCGTCTTTCAACCGAAAATTCACCATGTGCATACCATTTCCACTGCCCTTGTCAATGCTTTGATCCCAACTCGACCGATGCAATCCTGATGTCCTGTGAGATCCTGTGACGTCGATCCAATCCTCTAATTGGTCTCCTGAAATATCCATGTGATCGATACGATGACTCCTGTCTGATCCTTGCCTCGCTCCGATTGAATTACACTCATGTGGCGATTGTGTGACAACTCTCCCGCTCGTACGTCGAAAATTTTCGCGACAAACAAAATATTAAATCATCATTATTAATTAATGACTTAAAAAACGTTAAATTATCCGTAAAATTATTCCTCACGCACATCTCACGATAAACGACAAATATGTAATAATAAAACGCGTATGCACGCATCGTCAATATTGTTGGTCGCACGCCACTTAAAATTCGATGCAAAATTGTCAATCATTTTTTTCGCGTTCGTTAACCAATCATACGACGAAACTGTGGTGATGGGTTGTCGGTGCTTCTCTTCTTCTCCCTTCTGTCTTTTTTTTTTTATTTCTCACAATCACTGATCTCGTTTCGTTCGTTGGTGGCCACGCTGAATCGTTTGATAAATATTTGACAAACGAATGAACGAAATAAAATGACATACGGAATCAAACATCATGCGATTCGCGATGATAAAACGAAAAATAAACGATATGATAATGTTGATTACATATATGTGTATATATACACACACACACACACACATACACACGCACGCACGCATACACACACACACACACACGCACACACACACACACACACATATATA
>NW_017259197.1:1071257-1072836 GCF_001594045.1 Atta colombica
TATATATATACACATATATATTACGTATTATTTATAATGAATATATATATATACATAACGTTGGCTTGGTATGTGTGCACCGCCGCCGCATTATTTCGATGCCCGCCCATCAAATCTCGATGTCCCCGTGGACAAAATCGGAATTAATGTCTGTGCGGCACACCCTGGTACATGCATCCGTCGTTCATCGAATTTAATATGTGTATAATATTGCGCGCTCGAATACACGTACGTTCGCGCGCTCCAATACGCGTGGCAACCAACGCGTCGAAATCTTCTCGTTTGCACGACCATGCGTGTAAACGAACTTGAAAAAAAAAAATAAATAAATAAAACGACGGGCGCGACGACAAGCCGACGATTTACACTTTCGTTTTCCGTAATTTACGCTTTCATTTTTCTCGCGCTTTTTCACTCGTTACTCGCGTACCGGCGTGTTTATCGGGACAATGAACGGCTGTGGCTGCAATTTAACCGACGACTCATCATGTTCCTTCGTGGAGTGCTTAATTAAAAAAAAAAAATAATAATAACTCAAAATTAAATGAATGACACGTATAAAATATTTTTGGAACTGAACGATAAAACGAATTCGATCTCACTGTCGTACATGTACCTGGATGCTCCGAGGACACGCTCCACGCGTGTCTCCTTTGATCTGGTGCCTTCTCCACCGAATTCAACCGACTGTGGTAATGAATGACCACCAAAAAACCGATACTTGAAAAAAATATACCGTACGAACACTGCCTCGTTTGCTGCATGTGGATCGCCTTAGCAGCCTTAGCCACTGTCGGGGCCCAAATGGTCCCTCAAAACGCTCACTGTGTCGTCTACACAGACAGCTGCGGACAGGTAGACTCATTATTGTAACCAGTTTTTTATCCGGTCTCGAATTTGCATCATAAGCGCCGATTCGGATAATTGAGTGAGAGAAGTTTTAGCGTGCATGCGTATCATCATGCTGACCCCTCTGCTCGGCATGCAATTCCCTGAAGATCGTAATAGTGAAAACACAACTATTTTCACTGATTCGAACTTCAGGGAATCTTTTCTCATTTACGCATTGTTCTGCATAACATTGCGCGAATGATGAATTTCGTACATGACGTTACAACGTTCGTCTCTTTCTATCTATTGTAGAATTCTGTGGGATGTTCTTCAGATTTAAAAAATTGGATATTACGCGCTCTGATGCAAGCTCGAACTTTAATTGCTGCTAACCTTCAAGGTTAACGAGGGAAAAGGATGTTATCGCTCGATAAATGAACTGCTTTTCTTTTACTTATGCACTGCTTAGGCAGTAGGAAACTTGACGTTTACACTTTTTAGATCGAGGAGCGAAACGTTATAATCCGCATCTCTCGGTAACTTTGGCTAACACGTAGCTTTCGGGGGCATCTCCCTCACGACTGCTCACCGCAACTATAACTGCGAATAACCACTGCCTTATCTGGTGTTTGTCTATTATTATTATTATTATTATTATATCAATAATTATTATTATGCTATTTCGAAAGCGTTGTCGTCACCTCTGTCCCCCTTGATCCGCCCCGCCCCCCCCCCCCCCCACACACAA
>NW_017259197.1:1072936-1097721 GCF_001594045.1 Atta colombica
CGAACCTATTCACGAAGAAAGAGATGCACGCTTCTTATACAGTAATTAGTATGATTAGTACTTTTGCCATTTAAACGGTTTGCCATGTATCTATATATTATACATATACATATTATTATATATCTATCATGCCATTGTCTTGAACCGCTTGTCTGATTAACGTTGCGCGTTATTTGTGGATGAGGATATTGTCGGGATGTCTTTTAAACATTTCTTTGTATTCGTTACGACTGAATCTAATATGCTACGTCTAAGAGCAATTTCCATCCTTGTACGCTTCAATATCTATTTGTTTATTTTTTCTCTCGCAGTGCATCTTATCGCAAGTAGCAATTACGTTATGGACAACTGTTACATGTCTGTCGGGCGTGTATACTGCATGCTCATTAATATTATAAAACTTAAGGGAGCGCGTATATATATCGAAAAACCAGAGAGTATGCAATACATTCTGAGTTCTACACTTAAACTTGTTATCCATATGCGGAAATTATGAATTTTTTGCTAATATTTCTTGTTAAACACACTTTTTTTCTAAATTGCTTTGCATAATTGGGTGATTTTTATTTCCGCGATATTAAACATCTGTTTTTGTTTAATGTTCAAAGTATCTAAAAATTTGACTAAAAAGTGTTAAGTTATAATATATCTATTAAAAATTAAAATTATTTCCTGATATCTTTTTTTATAAAACTAAGAATCGTGTTACTTTATATATATGTTCTGTAAATTATATATATGTTCTGTAAATTATTTTACAGTATGAAATATATTGTACAATAATACTATAAAATAATTCATATTTATACACATATTACATCTTTTTGTGTTAAGAAATTTTTAAGAGAGAGAGTTGTGAAAAGTTTACATTTCAATTTTAACATCAAACATTTTTATTGTTTCAGAGTTAAAAATTGTCCAATTAAGAATTAGTTGTTCCATCTTCAGATAAACTATGTAGTAATTTACATTTATTGGATAAACAAAAAAGTAAAAAGAGTAAAAGCATAAGAGAATAAGAAAGTAAGACAGTAAGCTAAAGTTTACCGAAAGATGGAACAACTTAGCCTAAGCCAGTCACATTAAAGAAGAGCCTTAGCAATTATGATCTATCTTTTTTTTTAAAGAGTACAGTTATAAGATAACTCGTATCTTCTGGTTAGTATCACGATGCATCACGATGATATACACACGAAATTCATAATATTTTCCGCAATGTCCGCGAATTAAAAATGTGTCGCATATACACAAAAATTCGCCGATTTTATAATTATTTGATGTATCAAAATAATTATAAAATATTCTGAATTTTGAAAAAATTGGCAGGTTATTTTGTCGGAACTGTCTGCATTTTCATTGGGCAATGACAATGGCGTGATTTACGACATGTAGATTCAAAGGACTTTTGCAACGAAACATTGACGGGACATTGACGTATAACACTATTCTTCCATTTAGGATGTTTATGAGTAATGTATTTGTGGTCTTACCTTCCGAATTAGCATATAGCCGCGAAAAGTGATGTTATGCAAAAAGTCAAAACAAACTGATGTGAAGAGAATTCGTGTAATTTTAAAGGACGAATATGTTTGCCTTCAAAGATCGATTTTGACCGATTTGAGAGTTAAAATCTTTGCCATGACTTACAATTAGAACAGAAATACACGCTTTCAGTTGAATCGCTCATTTCCGCTTTTGGTCAAAAAACGTGTCTATTACGCTTGCACACTGATTGCTTTCGACGCAATTAACTTCCGACTGTGAGGCACAGAAAATAGTATACATGGGCATGGAATAAAGAAGCGCGTGCGAGCTTTACGTCTGACCGTTATTCGAACCAGTAATCATTTTCCATTATGACAAAGCTTTCCCTGCGCACGGAAAACTGATCGGATCTACCGATCGCTGCGCATCTATCGACAATAGTTTCTTACCCATATTTTTGGCTAGCTCTGTCGTTATGGTTGCGGAGTCGCAGTTGACATAGTGTGTTGAACTTATTTGCAGTAGAATATTATTAATTTGACGGCTTACGACATCCCACATCCATATTATACGATATTGCCGATAACCGCTGATTATCCAATCCCCCCTTTTCGCCATTGCAGCCACTCTTGTCACTTTGGTTCGCTAGCGTGGATCACCCGGAGGACTCTTTTCTTCCGTAGCTTCAGTAGTGAGTGGATGTGTGTGTTTCGGTCCTGTAATTCACGCACGCGAACCAGATCGACGATGAGCTGGCTTTTGGCAGCACATTAACGCTTGGGTGATGACACTGTATTATCATTGCTGATACACGACCGCGCTCGTCGTCATCATTCCGTCGCGAGACAGAGATTCGATCATTTAATCACACTTGGTATTTGGCCGACTTTTCGAATAACACCGACGATCACCCAAGCAACAATCCCCCTTCTCCCGGGCCATTATTTGCATGACCAGACTCTGTGTTCGTAGCGAGTTATCTCTTATGCAATTGCAAGAATTGTTTATTATAATTATAATGGTTAATATTATGGTTAAACCCACTTATTACTAGCGTTATTATTACGATTATTATTATATTGTTGCCTATTAATGCTATTATGACTATGTTATTCTTCTTATTACTGTTATGTTTAAGATCTCTCTTTAACTTTTGTATTAATTTCATTATTATTATCACGAGTATTACAAGTACGCAGGATAATCTTTTGTCGAGAATTATATGATGAAATAATTTATTAGCGTTACATTTTTCGTGATACATTTTCATATATTTTGCACGCTTCTATGGTGAGCCTATGGTATACTTTCGCGTGATTATACTTTATTTCTTTAATTATTTTTTTATAAATTTATTTTTTCGTATATCTGTCTGGTAGGTTGTTAATGCTTTGACCTAACGTTTTGCTAACACGAAAACCGTACTCTGGAATTTGATGTTTAATCTATTTGCTGCATTTGTCTCTTATATATATTTCGGATATACGAATAATT
The DNA here is from genome assembly GCF_001594045.1 of Atta colombica. Lineage (NCBI taxonomy): Eukaryota > Metazoa > Arthropoda > Insecta > Hymenoptera > Formicidae > Atta > Atta colombica. Next base: position 1,075,916 of record NW_017259197.1, read on the forward strand.
CTTCTAGATACGAGTGTACGTGTGTGTTTCCGTGTGTGTGTACATATAATATGCATACATCTTTTGTCAATGGGTAATAAAAGGAACGGATATAGTAGCTGTAGCTGGGTGGAGTTTCCGCTTCCACTTGGGTCCACTTTATTCGTATTCTTTCGATGGCCAATGTTCTACGATTCGCATTTATGTCTTTCTCTCTTCCATATGTTATTTGTTAAATGTGGAATTATATTCATGCTCGCGAAAAATATATATTGCTCGCTTACGATTCAATATATGACTTCAACGCGAACTGTTTTCTTGTCTCCGATGATATCTGGTGCGTTTTGGCGATATACGCAATCACATGATACATGCGTACATATTATATATATACATACACACATTTATATATGTAATTATCGTTCTTGCGCGAACCGGGTTTATATTATATTATGTCGATGTCTAGCATCGTTTTCGACCGGATATGAGAGTGACGGAGAGAGGAAAAAGAGCGAGGTGCAGAGAAATTCGAACATTCTTACCAAATCTTTCCGTTGCTTTCGCGTATTTTGTTAATACTAAAATTTCAGTCTAGTCATTGTGTTGAATATATGGCCCGCCGAGAAGAGGGCTTCCAAACCTGATTCGCAAATTCTGTATAATGTTCACCAGCATAGGATACATACGTATTAAATAATTATACATGAAATATATCATGACCCAAATTATAATAAATATTCGAACGTGACAATTACTATGCTGAATTTTAGTTGAAATCGTAGTCTTTACGGTATAATTTTTCCGGATGAAATTTGCGAATCAAATATCCTTGTTTCTAGGCGTGCTCCTTGCATACATTGTGTCCGGAATATCACGATTAGCATAACGAAAGTGTCTCTCACACACACAACCGGCACGCGTTATAAACGTAATATGACTTCCCTTGATTCTAGCCCAAGTCAAGCCATTTTTGCATCCCGACAAAATAAATTCGGAGATTAGAGTTAACACGATTAGATGCAAGACTCTATTGCAGTCGATTAGAATTATTTTAATTTTACACCACAATATATACATACTAAAATAGGAAATATCCTGTTTGAAAAAACAAAAGTTCTACTGCAAATTTATCACTTAATTCGTATGTGTGAATGCTCGGCGATTGTCTTTTACTTTGTCTTTAATAAATCGATCACAATGCAAAAATATGATATATATCATTTGAGAAATTATTCATTTTAAATTATTCTGATCGCTTGATTATTCGCACATCGATAGCACTTAATTAATATCCATATACAAACTGGTCTTCTAGAGCATGTAATGAATATGCTCTAACACTGAAGAATCTGAAGTATCTGATTGTGCGGAAGATCTCAGTGATCGTAGGAATGCTTAAAAATGTACCAAGGCCCGATATTTTTAATTACTAAGAATGCAGGAAACTTACATATATCAATATTCTAAATTTAAAGTAAGAAAAAGAAGAATGGATACTTTATGACTTCAACGCATATTATTTGATGCTTCCTTACAACTCAATTAATACAATTTACTGATATTTAGTTTATCGACGATATTAATCAAGTACACAAATACAATATTTGTTGAAAATTATCGAACCGATGTACTGATGTATATTTCTCACTTATCTAGTGATTAAGAGTGTCTTGCATGTCTGAAACTAATTCCGTGATTAACGAGTATGAATAAATGTATAACGTTATTGTAGCACTTCTCAAATTCATTTCGAGATGCTGGATCATAAGATGGATTAAATTATCGGATACTATTTTTGAGCAATCCTAAATAAAAGAGAGAGAGAATGCGAAAAAGAATGATATGTGAGATAAGATTACGTGTGTATGTATAAGAGTAATCTTGCAAGAGTGCATGTGTGTGTGTGTGTGTGTGTGTGTGTGTGTGTGTGTGTGTGTGTGTATGTGCGTGCGTGTGTGCGCGCGCGTATATATGAGATATTATAAGTTTTTTTTTGCAAATCGTTCACCTTTCGCCGATCTCATCCGTTATAAGAGTATCTGGCACATTTTCTTTCAGTTACTGGACACCCTCCCGGTGTGCCAAGATTTTAATCGACAAGTGTGCAACCGTCCCGCCTGCAAGTTTATTCATCTCAGTGATGGTGAGTTATTCGCGCGTTATTGGGAAGTACAGGTTGATTATGCACACTTAAATGAAAAACAAGTTACTATCAGTTTATGTGAAGTGGAAACTATTATAGAAGAAAATGTTCCATTTGGGATTATAATTAATGTTATAAGAAACATTAATTTTACAATAAAGGCATATCTTTTATTGTTACACGGAAGAACGATTTTGCCAAAGTGTTCAAAAATTTGGCTATAGTTACAGATTTGAAAATAATTTTGTTAGACTATCAAAATAATTTTATAAAATGTTTAAGCTGATTGCTAGAATATAAACATTTTTTATAACATTACTCATCATGTTTGAGTTTTTTATTATTTTGATGATTCCAACAAAATTATTTTTAGATCTATATATCTAGCTACTTTAACAAAATCTTTCTCTCTGCATATATTTTACGATATGTTCATGTTGTCACATTTAATTATCTATATTTTTCTCAGATACGTTTAATTAAAATGTGTTAATCTTTGATATTGAGCTGTAGATTGTGTTTATATTTTTACCTCTTTTAATTTTCATGCGTTTCACTGATTGAAAGATTTATATTAAAAAATTAAAATACGAAATCATATGACTATGTTTACTGCTGAATGCAGCATGGAAACGAGCCAATATCTCGAAGAACATTTAACTCGTTTAATTGATATTCATTGAGCGCTTTGGCGATTTTCAAATTTCTCTTTGGTCACACAGATTGATTTCAATAACGAGATTTCCGATAAAATCGGCAGTTTCGGTAAAGTAAGCGTCTCGAACGACGGCAGAAATTCGGCTATTGAAATTCCTGCGCGACGGAACTATTCCCCGCAAGCAACGGGCGATTATGGCCTTGTCTTTCGTTCACCGATCGATTCTATGCGAACTTGCCAATTCTCTCTGCGTGCGAGACGCGTCGCAATTACGTACAATAAATCATTCGCGATGTTATCGCTTGGAGGAGTCCGATTGTCGTTCCATGCTTTTATTTTACTTCCGTTCTGCGACGTCGTTGGCGGTGTCGATCGGTGCCTTCATTATTCTTTGTATTATTACAAGCCATCGTTACAGCATGTCTTGCTTTCACATTTAGCATGCGAATGATCTTTGCGAATGTAATGAGACTCTCCCTCTTTGTCAAGCTGCCGTGTCAATTAGATTCTATTCGCGATAATGAGCAAGTAATGTTACTCAAGATGTGAACGAGAAAACGCTTCTCATCAATTCTCCAACAATTAACGATACTTTTTGCACAATCAATTGCAAACAATATACACTTGAATAACGAATGTATTTCTATCGCAGCAAATTTGCATCAATTTCTTTGATGTCGTTGAACGATTGAGAATATTTATGCATTGCACTCTATGAATATTGCAATCAATGTCAAGTTTCTTTAAAGTCTTTCTCTGGATATTAAATAATTTGTACTGTTATACGAATCAAAAGAGTTTTGTATGAGATAGCATCTTTTTGTGCTCATTGCATTTATACGTTTAAATATGTTTAAATTTATGTATATAATATACTTTAAATAATAATTCTGTTAAAATAATTTTCATAATTTGAACGATAAAGCTTTTTTATTAGTTTCATAAACTTAACCTTCTTGATGGCAATGGTTCATTTGGATCCAAAGCGAAAATTTTTGAATAATTGTACATTCTATATGATTGGTATTATGAATTTCTAAATCATAGATAAAAAAATTTAAACTTTTTTGTTTAGTAGCTAAAGTTTGTAAAGATTTTGTACTTTATACATTTTGTATTTAAACAGGATGCTTTAAAACTCATAATTAGGTGTAGTTTTCATAGATGTACTTAATTGGAGAACATATTTTAATTTTTACATTTGCCCAAAAACTATTAATATCTCGATTTTGCATGAAAAGAACAATTTTTGCTGAAGTATTTAAAAATTTAAATAGATACAGATCTGAAAAATAATTTTGTTGGATCATCAAAATAATTATGTAAATAAAAACAGTGTGATGAGCAACGAGCTTTGCAAAAAGCTTTGATTATAATAATCAGCTTGAGTGTCCTAAATAATTATTATGATAGTTTAACAAAATTATTTTTAGATTGTATCTAACTAATGCTAAATTTTTAGATAATAAAACTGTTTTTTCCATATGGAACATTATTTTTGACACTATAGTCTCTGCACGAAAGAAGCGATCGAATTGTTTCCAATATGATGATATGTTTACAATTACTAATGATATATATGAACAATCGACTGACCTGATTTTGTAATGAATTTTCAGGAAACGTGGAGGTGATTGACAACCGTGTAACGGTGTGCAGGGACGCAGTGAAGGGCGCGTGCATGCGACCTCAGTGTAAATATTACCATATACCGGTCGCGTTGCCGCCGGCGCCTCTGATGGCGATCGCATCGTCTGCCTCGCCTTAGGGTTACTTTTGTCAACGGCTAGCGCTGGGACCGCAAGAGGAAACGAGGAAGAAGACTCGATAAGTTTGCGCGAACACGCATCTCCGTACATGTCGGGATTATTGTGCATCGAGGCGGCATCAGTAGCGACACCGGCGAACAAAGCGTTTGAGAAGAAATGGAGGCACACCGAACATCGTCGTTCTTGTCGTCGATTCGATTTAGCTTCAACAGCACGTCGATATTCCTCCGCGACATTCCTTTCCGATGTACATGCTTATAATGCACACGCACGAATGTGCGAACGCACGTTCAGATGACAGGGGGGAAATAGCGCGCGGTAGGAAGAATAAGAGTAGGAAAACGTAGCCGAAGAGAGGTTTCTGTCGGCATGAAGTTGGAACGGAGAAGGAAGAAAACACATATAAGCCCAAAAGTTCTTGCATATGTAAGAGACGTTGTTGCCGAAAGAGAAGACTGAAACCGAGAAAGAATTTTGGGTGATTGGATCGTGGAAGTTGAAAGACCGAGCAGTCCGGTAAATCGTTGCGTCGTGTCATGATTCGAAGATTGTATGTCATCGAAGTATTACAATCGCAGCGAGCTAGTGAGCAAAGTCTTCCTTAATATCGTCTTTTTTCTTTTGATTTATATTTGGCTTCCCATCGCGTAAGGATAAATAAACTCGAAACGGTTCGGAATAATTCGTAGCAACCGAAGCAATATTTCAACTTTCACGATACTCTTTTTTTCGTTAACTCGTTCGTGAGGCTGGATCTTTCGGAATGAGTGTAAAGCATCGACAAGAAAACAATGACAACGTTTTGTCCCAGCGAGTAAACATGAAACTTGAATACATCGGGATCCATTCTTCTCGCAATCGAGCGAGTTAGCGAACAATAACCCGCGGTTCAGTATCGTTTAAGTTTCTTCTCATTGACATGGCGAAATCGCATCAGCGATCTTCTTTCTCGGTCTTAATTAATAATCGATGAATAATAGTTTTTTCGAGGGCAACAAAAAGCTGAAAAAATAAGTTTTATTTTCGATTCTGAAATCTTGCTTTTATGATATCGATATTTCGAGTACAATTATTCTTGTCCTATGATTGAAAAGTAAAAGAAACAAGGAAAAATCATATAAAATACTATACAAGACACTTGTCTTATACAGCAACATTACTGCAACGTTAGCAATGTTATCACACTATTACGTTGATGTAACATTGTTGGAATGTCCTGTATAGGATCTTTCTTCATCTCTTTTTCATCATAGAAAGAAATAATTGCATTATGTTTTAAAGATATGATTGACATTTATAATAGATTTTATAATAGATTTTATTTTCTATGTTTGCGAGAACTTTTCTCTTATACCTACGATTTTCTTCCTTTTCCCAATTTCTGACATGCACTCAGTGTCTTCTTTCGCCGTGACGTGTGATGCACGTTCGCGCAATGCAAGACATGCTCGTTAGAAAATCCGAAGAGAGTTTGTCTCGAAATATTGTTCTATAAAGGCGTATTAATATTATACATATAATTATATTATATATTTACGCCAGATTTCGGCGTAAGAAAGAAATCGTAACCTTATCACATATAAGTAGATTAGCTAGGGGCCGCGAATCAACGCGATGAAACAAATGACCGAAGAACACTGATTTTGAAGAAAAAGAAGAAGAGAAACGTATATGATACAAAATATAACGACGATAAAATATCACCGAGATGATGAGAGAATTTACACGAGATATGATATAACGCGGCGAACGCATAACGAAGTTTTTTATACTCGTATATAACAAATCTCAATTATATTTTGTTTTTATGATAATAATGTAAACGCCTGTGTGTATATACGTACGAGGAGAGACATGTATATGTATATGTATGCATATGCGAGAGGGTGTAACGATTTCGCTCGAAGAGGAGCATAATAGTTATCGGCGGATTGATTGGCGGCAATTAGATGAGCGAAGTGAGGTAATGGTCGGAAATGGAACGTCGAAATTTCAGAAACTGCGAAGCGATCAATTCTCTCGCGCGAGAGGAATAGGAAGCCTTAACGAGGTTTACACTGGCTATTTGACTTTCGACCGTCTTACTTGATTCGCGAGAACCGAGCAAACGCCGAAAATCGCACATTCTATAGGCTGGTAAACACTAATTAATTATTACACTACGACAAATGTATATGACAAATTTATATGCATATGATAAGAAATTATATTTAATTAAAGGTAGACTCTCTTCAGGGAGAGTTGGAAGTATAAAACAAGAGCGATCGCGAGAAGAGATATCGCGAGATATTCTTGGTGCGTACGAAAGCTGCCGAGAGAGATGAGAGGAATCGTTTTATATATCTGCTCTTCGAGACAAATGAAAAAAAAAAAAAAGAAACAATCGATCCGCTGGATCGCGTGTATAGGTTTACACGATCGATAGGGAATAAGTTTATACGTTGTTTCAGTCTTCGTAAATACGCGATCCTTCGTAATTACTTTAATTGTTGCGTTAATATCCTTTAATCTAATAATTATTCATTTCCCGTGAAGGACCCCCCTCCATCGATCGAGTCTTTCGTCATTAAATGCATTCTTCATGATAATTCTTTCGTGCACGCTTAATTGCATCTTTAAAGGTAACTCTCTACGATTACGCGTGCACTTTGCATATATACATATATATATATATATATTTATTCGCGTTTGCGAATTTCATTTCTTTCCACAGTAAAAAATTTAAACGATACATTCTCGCGTCCAGAAAAAAAAACAAATATTCTGAACAATATTTTTTTACAAGGTATACATATATACGTCGAAAATATTAATATTAAGGCACGCTTGCGGATCTAATTTCCTTGAAAATATCTCGTGGGCTGATTGCTCACTCGATAGAATTTGCTCTGGAGAATCACTCTCAGAGTTTAATTTCATAAAGTATGCCATCAATCTAAGACTTTGAAAATTTCATTACATATGCTAACACTTACAAATACGTGGCAATACTTGAAAGACATTTTACCGTCCAGGAGAGGCTTACACCAACTTTCCCGACCAACGACACGATATGATCTATCGAATATTCATACCGAAATATATTGCGAAATGAAAAATGCACTTTTGAACTAGTCATGATGATGGGATAGGATCCTTCACAACTTCCCTTTTTGTACTGTTAGATAATATTATATTCTTTTTTTTTTAAACTTAGTTAATGCATTAATCGTTTAATTGTTTAATCGATCACATTGATGATAGTATAATTATTTAAACGAAATTTAGGAATATAACAAAGTACTCTAACGACAAAATAAGTATAAGTCTACGGATATAAAATAATAAATAAAAATAAAATTAAACGAGTGATTAAAGAGTTAAGCAAGTAAATGTTCCTGTACAGCATTTAAGAATCAAAGGACACTCTTATCAAAGCAAAAGGAAAAAACAGATTATACACCTTTGGTATTAGAAGGGAAAGATCCGAGGCTGGCGAATATAGTTGGAAGTTCAACTTTGTAAATTACTCGTGTACATAAAATAGTATTAATGCGTGAGAAATAACTCTCGAGGTTTTAGAGTAGACAGAATAAAAGTACTGAGGATTCTAGGAACGTCATTTCAAATTTGTTTGTTAAACAAATCTATGGACGATCGAAAAGAGCGTGTTTTAGACGCGTGTAATAGTAATCCGTTTTATAACTTACATGTACTCCTTTGCGACGAATCGTTCAAATTTTAATGTTAATCTTTCAAACACGTTTTCTTCCTTTCATTAATATACTTCTCTCTCGACACTGTGATTCTAGTCATGTGTTCGAAATCATTTAATAATATTTTCATCCCTTGATATTGTCGCTTCTTAATATTCATGATAATTCGTACGTTTGTAATTTTTTTATTTACTTTTTCGTCTTTGAAGTATCATTGAGTATGTGATAGATGGCTACAAACGTAACTCAAGAGGGATATACATGTAAATTCATCGAAACGAATGGGGAAAGATATAGGAGCGAGTTCCTCCGTGCCCATACTTAGTATGTATATAGATTTAATTAGATACGCATAGGGAGAAAAAGAAAAAGAGATACATACGTTATATTATATAAAATTAAGTACAATAATCTATAAATGTCCATTTAAGTGATTCAATGACACCACGAAGAGGAGAGCGAAATATTTTCAATTGTGATTCCACTTAGAGTATACTCGATACTTTCTCTTAGAGACCCGGGGTTTGCACTCCTCGTCTTCGAGATATTTCTTCTTCTTTGGTATCGGTAAATTGCAATTAGATCCGTTTACTATGTCTTCGTACGGAGAGACACCAAGAGCAGGAACGATATTCAGATTCGTCCCACTCGCTGCCAGCCGCTCAGCCTGTTTAGACGAGCAAAGTCCTTCGAGAAGTTATCGATAACTCCTTCTTTCGTGTCGTCTCGCGATGGTACGGTTCGTTAAAGCTCAGGTATGCCCTGATCCCGACGCGCTCGAGAACGAGAGAAACGATCGGGATGCCTTCGGCTTATTTTCGAACGGATTTTTCTCTCTAATCGCTAAACGATGAATTAGTTTTAGGTAAACGAAACGGTCACATACAGACAACGCATCTAAGAGCGCGAAATTAACGTCGGACAGTACTACCCGTCTTTCCCTTTAATACCAAAATCTCTAGTAAATACACGATATATGAACGAATATTATAATTAATAATATAATTATGCGAACACAAAATGAAAAAAAAGAAACGACGAACAAAAAAAATGAAAGAAGGATCGAAGCGCTACTCCGACTTACGGTCGCAAATACCACGAGAGTCATTCTAAAAAGCGATAACTAAAAACAATGAGAAGATAAAAAGACAATGAAAAACACGGTGAAAACGTTGTGACGAATCCACTGGAGTTTGAGCTTCCCAACTTGAGTCAAGGGTTTTAGCTGCTGCAGCAAGCAATCACAAAGCAAAACAATTATTTGTAATCAAGTAAAAAGTTCGCCCGCACGAGTTTCTTGACGTCGCGTCCAAACGTTGTTTGGCGTCGATAAACCTCACGTAACTTTACGTCTTCGAGAGGAAACCGACGGAAAACGCATTACCTTGCAACGGCATGGAATTCGCGGCGGGAGATTTATGTACGCTGCCGCTTATATATCTATATAATAACAGAATGCTGCTTCGCATGGCCAACAATTATCTGCTGGATCGCATGAGAAACGCGTTTACTCGGAGATAGATTTGTCACACATTGTCTGGACGTTAATTCTTAATTGGAGTTCTGTGCTGTTATAAAATTAAGTATCGCAACCATTTCTGCAGGCAACTAGTTGAGAATTAACGAAAATTGTTGCGGCGTCGTTATGAAATCGGGACAATTTTTCAAACATGTCTCTTTTTGCAATTTTTATTGTTGCAAACAAAAAATAATAAATGATCGATTTTGTTCTCATGCGTTCTATCGTTTGTTGGCCGGATATGCTCGTGTGTACCTACCTAGCTTTTTGCGCGCTACGCATTTTTGACTCTGCTAGGAACAGGAAATGAAAATGGGAAGGAGGGCGAGAAAGAAGGTTAGAGATTGGAGGGAGAGATAGAAAGGAAATAGAACGATGAAGTGCGAAACGTATTTTTACTCTGCAGAGAAATCAGTCAGCACACCGACTTATGATCGCGATAATCGCAATTATTCGAACGAAGCGCGAGCGTTTGTTAACGTTTAAGCGATTAATCCGCTTAATCGGATTGTCCATCGACGATTGTGTCAGTTACACGCCTGAAATTACCTGCACAAAATCCTGACAAGACTTATGGAGATATTATTCGTAAATTCGATCGATTATTATGCAATATTTAGAAAAAATATTCGAGAAGAACGAAATAATATTTTGTTTAAACATTTATTCCGACGTATGATCTTCCAATATAATAAATATGATGTTTATAGAAGAAATCGAAGAAAACAAATGGATTTCCACTATACACTATACACTATACAAATATATTCTTTTTCTTTTCTATTTGATAAAAAATAGTGATATTTGAATAAAATATTACAGTAAAGGAATAAAATAGAATTTAAAATTTTACTAAATGTTTTATCTTATTTCTTAATCTTATTAAATCAATGGTTTAGAAAAAAATCGAGAAATGTAAAAGAGAAAAATAAAATAGGATCAATCGCTATTAGATAGAGAATTTTAATATTGCGCAAATAAAATTTTTTCGACTTTTCGTTTATTTAAAAAAAATTTATTAAAAATTTAAAAATTTATAATGAAAAATACTTAGTGTGTCAATAAATATACAATAAATACAAACGAGCAATAAAGTAATATCGACATTATGAGGTAAAAAATATTTAGGACAAAATAATTAATAATAAGTAGTATTAATTACTACTTATAATAAAATAATATTAATTATTCAATTACTTATTTACTTATATTATATTGTTTTAAAATTTTTTTATAGAAATTATAAAATTTCTTAAAGTAAATAATTAATATAATATTATTTATGTGTTGTATTTTTATTGTGAATTAATATAAATTTATATTTAAGTGTTTGATGTAAACTCCAAGGAAAAAATTAATTTTCTTATTTATATACTTTGTTCTTTTTATTTTTTATCACAATTACATATTGCATTTCATTTAGTGTATATTTTTTCAATTTTTATTTTAAGTTAACTATGGCACAGCAATATTTAAATGGAGATGAATAGTCTCCTTGTATATCATTTGATCAACACTTTAGTAATAATAATATAAGAATAAAGAGTGCTGTGAGATAATTTGATTAATTGCAATGGTGCTACTGGATTTCTCTGCAGAAACGCTTTGACTTCAACATGTAGGTTATTTTTGTTGTTGGTACATGATGATTCATACATAACGAGAAGTCATGTAAATTAAAAAAAAATTAGGAAAAGTGATATATTGAGAAAGAGAAAGTATAAAATAGAGAAGGGACGGGAACGAGATGAATTTTATAGAATAAAGGAGATGTAATTGGATGTTATTTCACATACATATACCTGCATATATATGTATATACGTGTTTATATGTATATACGTGTATGTGAACACATCCTGAGATTGAGCAATCGCTCCCTCGATGCTGTACGCGATTCTTCAAGAGAGTTCCTTTTATTCAGAGTACTATTGCATATATGTATACAGATTTTTTTCCCCGAGTATGTGTGGGCGATTTTCCTCCAGCTGGTGTGTGTAGATCACGAACATGAAAAAGAAAGGAAAAGGAAAGGAAAAACATATTTTGGTATGAAGAACAGCGGCGAGTGTCATCCCCAGTCGCACGGATGTCACGCAGCGATTTTTGAGGATTGCTAACGAGAGGAATGCCCCGTAAGCGATTAACTTATATTTGCAAACGTAATGGGAGAAATTGTCTAGGTAAAAAGAAAATGAAAAAAAAGAACATTTACGCGACTTTCTAGAGCCTTGACATTGGTAGTTCGATGTTGATGGATATTAACTTTTTGACTAAGCTAACGAAGACTATAATATTTTTGAATTAGGTTATTAACACCTAGTAATACATTATAGCCCGCGATTTAGAATGAGAGTCTTATTAACGAAGTAATTGCATGTCGATGTATCAGCATAAGCTTAATAGCTTTAGTAGTAGATAGTAATTATCGTTGCTACGATCGCCCTTTGCAGGTATTTATCCTGCGAATCTCTCCATTCGATGAGAGATTTCAAGAGCAGTCCGCGGACATTCTTGTGCCGCCATTTCGTTATTTCTTCATTTCCGCTTTTCATGCTCTCCCTGTGGCTTCTCCCCTCTTGTCCCCTCACCCACGAGCGAAAGAGAGTGCAAGAGAAATAGAGATAGAGAGTAACGCTCGCGTTAGTAACGCTTAGCTCTGTAATATTGTATATGAACGTACTATATACAATGACTTTAGATGAAGTAGAGTATTCAAGATAGAACACTAAACGAACAAAAGCGAAACGCTTCTTTCGAGCTCTCGCAATGAACTTATACTTAGGAGGCACGCTCTCACGGAAAATACTCTATTTCGCTGGAGACAGACCTTGTAACCGAAGACATCCTACCTTGGAAATGTTCGTACGTACCTTCGGTCTGAAATCGAAAAAAAAAAGCGTCTAAAGTATTCCCCGCCCCGCCCATCCCAACCACCTAGAATACTCCGTTTATCCGACCACGTAAAGAGGTCTATTACTGGTTAACTTTAATACTAGTTCGTATAGAGGATACCTACATATTACTTACGGCTTGCGAGACAATTGTAATTGCATTTTAACGAACGATTTCGAAGTATAACGTATTAGAAGGTAGCACAAGAGTTCGTTTTGTCTGGATCGACACTTAAATGATCCGACTCTTCACCCCCTTATTATCTCCGAGTCATCCATCTCCGTGTTGAAGTCGATTAAAATCGAGCGTGTTTCTTCCCCGCTTGTGTGTAAGCTTTGCGCCTCTTGCGAGATGCTTCTTAGACCCTCGGTCCCACGCGCGTAAACACGCACATAACACATACTCACACATACACATGTATGCCGCATTTACACAAATATATACTAATATACAGATATACAAATACATATACACGTACATGATATCCTAGATAATACGTTCTATCCCATCTATAAGTAGATACGTTCGCATATCCAAGAAGCCACGCTAAGGATAATTATATGTATGTATATAGAGGATTCTCCTGTGAATGTGCGCGCGTAGTTAGAATCGGCTCGCTTAACAGATGATACGTCGTCACCTATTGCTATTTGCTGCATTGACAATTTTCTTTCATAACAGTTGCGTAATAGTTTCCGCTGTCGATTTAAAAGCGATTATAAAATAGCACTTATTTAGTTTCAAGTCAAGTTTATTAAATTATACATATGAAAATGGATATGTAAATATTTTAGTGGCCTGTAATTTTCTACAGTAATTTGTTGGAAAATGATTAAAGTTAATGAAATATGATGCAAGTGATTTAATTTAAAAGAATGTTGATTAAAAGATTAATTATAAAATCTATTTTATATATATTTTTTTTAAAATGAGCTTTAACGTTAAATTTCTTTAATCGACAGTGACAACTATTGTTGCTCGATTAATCTTTTGAGTATTTTTCTTTATTATGACGCTTTCTTTCCCGTCAAGCGTTTTCCCTGATATTGTGATGTAAGATATATTTTTATTTGCAATATTAGTTTCCCGGTGCCTTTATCATCGAAAAGAAAAGTGTGGTTTAATGTTACATTTACTTTACATCTTACGAAGATGGCTTGATCTCTGATCCCTATCCCTGCCGTCATGTCCCTCTGAACATAATAAACACGGTCGCCCCCCTTGACTACAAGTTTTTGAGAACAAAAGAAAAAATAAAAAAAATGAACAGTGAACAACGCGTAAAGAAACTAAATTGAAATGAATCCTATTGGGAATCCGTAAGATTAAAGAACAAAAAAAAAAAAGATAAAAATCACATAATATTTAAGGTCATGAATTTATAAAGATATTTACACTCTAAGAATAAAGAGAATCTTCTGTGGCAGCATAATATACGGAAAATTACTAGTTCGACACTTAAACTAACCGTATGTTGGGGACGAGGACGAAGGATTTTCTGGATACGTAGACGCGAGGATAGTGTCCCGACGATCCTTCGGATAACTGCGTCTTCCGACAGTGATGTAACTATTAACACGTAATCCCTTAACGTTATATTTTTCCGATGGTAGCTCTAAGATTGATACTAAACGCTTCGTTTCCGGTAGCAGCGTGCGAGCGATATTAGAGGTGTCCATGACAACGATCGGTGCGTTTAGTGAAAATTCGAGAGCTGTATTAGCCATCGGCAGTTTGTGATATATTTAGTGAAACAAATTAAAAAATGGTTGTTATTCAAATTTAAAAAAAAAGAGAAGAAAGAGAGAGAAAGAGGAAGAGAGAAGAGAAGCGCCTAGCGGTTTTACATCCACATACTTACATACCAAGAATTTGGTATAACTGCGCACGCTGCTGAGAGCAATCCGATCTGTATAATTGAGACTAGATCTCATAGGGCATTCCGTGGTAGACGATGAGCGGAAGGTTGCCTTTCAAAGATTTGTCATAGTCTCTATAGTTTCAGAGAAGATAGTTTTGAGTCGAATAATCAATTTATATGAAGACAATTTGAAGATTGCAGCCGATATTCTAACAGAAATGCAAAGTAATTTCTTAAACTTGAGAAAGCAATGAAATCTTTATTAAGACTAATTTTTAAAAAACAACTATATCTATATTTAAATAAATCTAGCTATTTAGCAAGTGTTTTAGAGATAGCCAATTTTAAAATTTATCTATATTTTTTCAATCTTCAAATTCCCTTTAAACTCCTGAATGAAATCAAAGGAACTGGAAGTGTCACTTTAAACCAGAGTTATTTCTTTTGAGATGATGACCTTTAGTTTCACCAACGTTATTGATTGTGTTCATTGATTGTAGAGATTGAGACTCGGGCAACTAAACTGCTTCTTTGAAAAGGTAACAAGCACAACCTACCAGAGAGTTTAATGTTTATTATTATACAAAAATTCATAAACCTCAAGCCATTTCTATACTCATTACGATACATAATTTTTTATAACAGATTTAGCAATGCAGATTGAACTACCATATACCATTTTACATCGCCGGCTTCTCTTAGCAGCGTCGACCGCCGTATATAACTATAATTGTAAATTTTAGGTATTACCGCGCGTATAATAAGGAAAAAAAGCGATAAGTGAGAATGAGACGAACTATCGTGAAGGAGAGGAGGAATAAGAAGATAAACAAAAATGATATAATACACATAACAACACACACACTATATATATATTGTAATATTATTTTTCGAACATAGTAATGTAATGTAGAATATAATATATATAGTATATATATATTATATATATATATTATCGTATCGTAACGCGATCATTTCGTATAGCGCTAGGTGAACGAGGTGTTTTTGGAGGTTTAAGAGAATTAATTAAGGTGGGCCAGAAGCGGGCGGGCGTGCTGAACGGCGCGAGGTCACACTGATATTTTTACCAAGTTTTTCGAGTATTGGAGATCCCCCACGATTCCTATATAATGAGAACTTAAATGTATCCTCGCGCCACTGCCGCCTCCGCGCTATTTATTAGCGTATACCCGCCGACCAGTCGTCGAAATTCGATTCGAGCTCACATCGTGTTCAACTTCGTACAAATATGGAAGCAGACAACATATAAACACACACTATAACATGTAACACATATAAAACTTACATATATAACATATGAACAACAACGTAAATAACAATTGATCGCTATGCTTATTCCGAAATTGCGATCGTAAGATTAGCTTCTAATGTATAATTAATTGATCTCCATTATACATTCAGGGAGCAATTGACGTTTTTTTATAACAAATCTAAATTTTGCATTCTAAATAGAGATGCATTGGTCTTTTTGTTTAACGATAAAGAATTGCAGCGAAGATGCAAAATTGTGCCATCTGTTTGTAGAATAGATTAAACACAAAAATGATATATTTTTTAAGTAGATGTATAAAGGTTATAAAAATATATTTTATTGCAGATAGATATATATCCGAGTTCTGTGTAGAGACACAATTTCCACGAGATAACATGATTATCTCTTCTAATTTCAAAATATTTTTCAACATAAATCTAATTCGGCAATTACTTGAAATCAAGTCTGTGTCGGTTGTTCCCGTCCTATAATAAAGTACAATTAGGCAATACTAATGGAACAGAAAATAATAGATAAAACGCATCTGTTGCAGTTCAGTAATTTTGAATTATTGACGACTGGCCTGCGGAGAATTTTCAATTTGTCGCATCGAAGATCGAAACGATATAATCGAGATAACGCGGCGAATGAAATCAGTTTTTGATGAAGCGCGTCGGAGTTTTCTTATTTAATTATTTCGTTCTTCGAAGCGATGCGTGCGGTATCTTAATTTTTCATTGTTCACAGAAGGAACGAAGAATCGAATAGAGAAAGAGGTGTGTACAGTGGGAATGATTGGCTGCTATAATATGAGTAAAAAAAGAAGAAAAGGAAAGTCAAAACTTACTCTCCCGTTCCCTCCCGCCTTCCTCTCCCTTTATCTCCTACTTTTAAATCCATCACTTTTGGAAACTCCTCGAGTGTCGGCCCGATATGGACACCATAAAGCGAGATGTTTCCTGACGATGAGAAAATGACTGTAAATTGCGAGGATTAATGTAATACGTAAAAAAAAAGAAAAAGAAAATGTTTACTAATACGTTGTGTTTTAACATACTTGTCGGATATTATTGGTTGTCGAATATGCGCCCTACAAAAATTCAAAACTTACGACAAGTTGCGATTAAGATAGACCTCTTCCTTTCGTTTTGTTTTTATATGCAGTTGTTATTCGATATTTTGTTGTATGAATATGCTGGCATGTTGAATCGTGGATGAGAACCAAGAGTCGTGAAGCTGGACATATCTATTTTTTGCGAGGTGCAATCCGCTCGTTGCGGCGTTTAAGTTTCGCATGTCCAACTATTGTATTAGGACCGTTCGTGATAACCTCTTTTGTTTATCGTTTCCTTGAGCGAATTCGATTCACGATTTTATTTAGCTCAGCAAACACGCAGCAATATTTTGTACAATGCAAATATAATGTCGTAAAACTTGTCGCAACGGTGCGAGCAGATTGCGCATCGTTTTTAATAGAGAAGAGAAGTAACTATACGGATTAGAGGAAAATTAACATTGTGATGTTCATTGATCAAATATGTCAAAAGAAGAAGGCCCACTGGTTGAGGCCCGACATTTCTGAGTACACTATAAATAATAAATATTATGTAAAATTTATTGAATACTGTGCACACACTTATTGCATACCTTATATCCATTATGTACTAAATAACAGTAACAGTCTGATAGTCTGACAGTCTGATAATGAAGAACAAATTAAATAAATTAATGGTTATTTTTAATTTCTACAGTTTAAATGGTTTATTTAATTAAGGCATAATATAATTTTAAAAAGCTTTCTTGAAAGCTTTTCAAAATTTAAGAAATGACTTTAAGAAAAAATAAAAGTAAAAAAATAAAGATTAGAAATAAGGTTGCATTTAAATTCAGAACAGAAAAAAATCGAGAAATATTAAAAAATTAATATTGATTAAAATAGCAATTATTGCTTTTACAACTGGTATAATAAAAACAGAAAAATTATTAATAATAAAGATTAACAACAATAATTATTAAATAATTATTAAAAACAATAAATAAACAAATTCAATTTTGCGTATTTATTTTGCTGAAGAAAATCCAACTGAAGAGGATCTCATATCAACAAAGATCGGAATGAGTATTGAAATTCACAATTAATTATAAATATAATTATTTGTATTTGTACTTTAAAATTTCATTTATCATATGCAATTGCGTACCAGGTATTAATCAATGATTTTATCGTTATATCGTTACTTTACTTAAAAAAAAAAATAAAATGAAATAATTAGAAACACATGATTTTACCATGAATGAGTTAAATAAATATTATACTCTATTATCATTAAAAGTGAATTAATTGAGTTTCTTAAAAAAATTGCTAAAATTATTACGACTAAAAAATGGTGGTTTAAAAAAATTTATCGTAACTCAAAAAAGTGATTTTTTTAAAGGGATTTTTTTGAAACAAAAAAAATAACAATCTAATCATGTCAAGAATATATTTGTTTTTACTGATATTATTTGATTAGTTAATAATTTTCTGTCAAAAATAAGTTTTTCCTTTTTTTTTAAATTTTACTTTTTTTAAAGTATCACTTTAAAAATAGAAAAACGATATATTAACGTAGTCAAACAAATAAAGAACTTCGCTCATTTTGAATATAAATTTGGGCCTCTCCTATCCAGAAAAGAGTAGTACATCAAATTATACTGCATGAAGGGTAGATTAAAATTGCATAAGTATCAACAATATCTGCAGATCAGTGTTACTTTATCAATATGGCATATAAAACATATTTTGCTACTTATGCTTGTAGGCTGTTTCAATTGATGGTTTTTATTATATTTAAAATTATTTCTAGATAAGAAATATTTTTTTGATCCATCTCTTTTCTTCACAAGATTTATTTTTGTATCCAGAGCCTTTCTTGTTACTATGCAGTGACAGCACATGTAAGAATAATGCCCTGTAGATTGCTGCGCTCATATCATTGACACACATTTGATAATCTAGAATATGCCAAAGATTTTTTTAATATACTATACATACCTACTATAAATATCTTGTTAATGAAATAACATTTCTCAGCTCTGATAATTCTGATGATGAGCAATCGGAAAAGTAGAATGACATGTTTAAAGTATCAAAACAATTTTCTACAAGGATTTGAGGATTTATGTATATATTTATGTATATATTTAATTTTTAATATTTCTGTTATTATCTATAAAATGGAATACAATTGATAAGTATAAGCGAGAGATATTAAAAAATGGATGAAAGTTTAAATTATATCAAGATAAAAAATTAAGATTTTGAATCAGTCGCTAAATCTATAACATATACGAAAAATATGATAGTTTTTAGGCATTTCATACATCTCTCTTCCCTCCTCTTTCGTTTATCTTAATAAAAAAAGTTAGTATTGTCTTGTAGCAAAGACAAATTGTGACGGCCAATCTCTCTTACAATTAGAGTATTTCTTTGCGAAACAATGCCACTAGTTTGGCGCAAACGTCGTGGAATTTATACTGGCGGACGATATTTCACGAGATATCAGATGTCACGTCCGTTGCGAATTGCATTACGGACGTTCAATGACGTTGCTGCAACGGGATGCATGTGCAGACATGCAAGTCGTTGTTTGAAATAAACACATGCACGTAGGCCGTAGCCAATCGTGGCCGGTCGAATGTGCGCCGTAAGATAATATACCACGCGCATTCATCGCAAATGCACGATTGCAGTAAGCGATAAAGCTGCGATTGCGCAGTGTGGAAAAACAATTCGACTGCCATTTTCGCTACGTGGAAATCCATCCTGAGACCGACAGTGACGCGATCCGATATGGATAATATAGACATGATTTTTTTTTTCGTCGAACAATTTTTTTTCGTTGAAAGAAAAAAATATGTATGAAAAATGAAAATTGTACAGGATTATTTGTTTTTCAATGAAATGCTGAGAAGCGGAAATACAAAAAATTGTGAATGCGCTGAAAGATTCTCTTTTGAAATATGATAAAAAATGGATGCTATACATAATTTTATTGAATATATGTGCGCTTGCGTATTTTACGTGAGTTCGTTAAATTTTAAAGATTTTGAAAAAAGAAACTATGTTTATTTAAGATTTATTGCTGGGAATTAATAAAAGTATTTGATGTACGACATTTTGCCTATACACTTATCTGATAGATTTATCACTGCAATTCTCAATGCAAGATCCAAAGTTCAAGCTTTTCTGGAGCCACAATTATTACTCTTCCAAAAGAGACAAAGGTTATTTAATTCTTTAAAAATAAAAATAGATCTGTAGCAGAAATTGATGGGTTTGACCTTCCATAAATTTTCAAAAACGTAGTTTAGTTATCGAAATAAAAATGTTAATACGCTATTTTTAAAATTATCGGGTGCGAAAACAAATTGAGATATCGGGAAGCTATAATTAATACAGATTTAATTGAGAAACAATAAACTCTTATCAAATAGACCATCATCAGCGCGCATTTTCACAGAGCGAAGGGGACTTTTGCGGAAGCGGTTGGCAGGTCTGGCTTGTCTGTTTCTACTTGGCCTACTCTCCGTGTGTTCCGCATAGGTTTTCGCAATCGCTGTGCGGAATCGCGGTAAAATCTCGCGATTATATTCACGATCGATTAGACTCGACAGCGCGGCTAATGAACCTGAGTATGACGATGCAAAGCGCTATAGTCGGCAATCCGTTGCAGCGTCCTGCGTGATCGCGTAATTGACTCCGAGGCGTTGTGAAAATCGGAGCGACCGTCGTTAAAGCGGATGGTCGCCGCGAAGTGCTTTTCCTGAAAAAATGTGGCGGTGCTTTCAACGAAAAACATCATTTTGTGCGGCTGAATACGATATTGAAGAACGATTGGCGGAAGACTCGAAAGATCCAACGTACTTCCTCGACTTGAGGTCTCGTGAAAATTTGCGTGCGGTCTCGTGCGTATACGTGCGCAATAATTGCACGTATAGGTGCACGTATAATTGGTGCACGGCGGGCTGTTTTACGCGGATATCCCTTCTCTCAATCGAAGTGGGTGAGACTCGATCCTCGCTGATGGATAGATGTTTTAGACTCTCCGCACAAGAACATCCGTAACACGTTATGTTACGTTAAATACTGAATCGTTAACTGAAGCCTGTACGTGACAGTAAAAATATCGACTTACGCATAAAGACAACCATAACGTAATATTTAATGTTATGTTATGATTTTCTTTATGATGTAAGTTTATTGTTACGTATAGATTTCAGTTTACGACAGTTTATTAGTATTTAATGTAACGTAATGTGTTATGGATGTTCTCGTAGGGAAAACTTTAAACATTTCTTCTCAGTGCAAAAGTTGTTTGGTTACTGACGATCATTCTCCTGCAATATCAATTGTCTTATTGGGTTTCTCTATGTGGACATTTCAATGTGATTTTTAAAATTTAATGACATTTTTTAGTGGATGTATCATTATTATAGACTGATCTCAATTTCATCTGGATGCCAATCTACTGATCGAAATATTTTTTTAATATTTGTGAAGTTTTACTATTCCTTTATTGTGGACTATTATGACTATATGATGATTGATACAATTATCGTAGTAAACCAATATTTGGAAAAACTATTCCATGGAAAAATATTTATCTAAATATGCAAAAAGATGTAAGCACCATTAATCTGAGAATATTTACACATTGCATAACATATACATCAAGTAACATAATAATATAATATTTAATACAAATGTGTATTTTTTAAATGCGCATGTCAATTTATTTCAGATGAATTTTTTTATATACACTGAAAAAATATTAAATTTCAATAAATATTTGTTCGAATAGTTTTAAGTAAATATTTACTAAATATAAACATATATTTATTTGATATAAAAACCATTAATTTGATTTAATTATCATTTTTTTATTAATTGAATATTTATTTATTGTAAGCAAATATTTATTTAATACTATTTAAAAAAATATGTACTAAGATTTAATAATTTTTTTTAGAACAT
>NW_017259197.1:1097821-1110032 GCF_001594045.1 Atta colombica
TTTAAAGAAAATTTCTTTGATTTATGAAAAAATTTTATTTGATTTTAAAAAATAATGTTTAAATCAAAGAAATTTTTTTACGTTTATACGAAATGTATTATGCTATTTAAAATCAATTAACGAAACTCAAATAAAAATTCAAGTAACAGTAACATATAAAAATAATACATTTTAATATCACTCTTCCTTCTTTACAGAAACAGTAGTACTCCCAGTATAAGAAGTAAAACGTTGCATAATTTTATTTCTTCAAGAAATTTTGCTATATTAAATTAAAGAATACGGTTTGCCTTCAGTAACATCATGGATGATGATATTGATGATAAAGACGATACAAAACGGTAACAACATGCTAAAAATTCTTACGCAATTTATTATATGTTTGTTATAATAAATATTAAACATATAAATATTTTCAGAAAATCGCGTAATCTCAGCGAAAAGAAACGCAGGGATCAATTTAACATGCTTGTAAACGAACTCGGTAGTATGGTTAGTGCAAATGCGCGGAAAATGGATAAATCTACGGTGTTGAAGTCAACAATTCTATTTTTAAAGAACCACAATGGTATGCGTAATATTCTTTACAATACTCTATTTGAAACCAAAATATCTTTTCAAATATTTTTAATTAAAATTGTTAAGAGTTAGTAAATTCTAGTAAACGAATTACTTTTGTTTTTAAATTATTTGATAAACTTTTAAATATCATTTTTTAGAATTAAATATATAGTTGCTTATTTTCAGAGATAGCAGTTAGATCGAGAGTCCATGAGATTCAAGAAGACTGGAAACCATCTTTTCTCTCTAACGAAGAATTTACTCATCTTATTTTAGAAGTAAAATTATGTACAAAATTATAAAACTAGACTAAGATGAATTCTGCAATATTATAATATTTATTAAAATATTTACTACTTAGGAACTATTTCCTAGGAACTAACTAATTTACTAATATACATTTATATAAATGTAGGCATTAGATGGATTTATAATGGTTTTCTCTTCAAACGGACATATTTATTATGTCTCTGAAAGTGTTACGTCTTTGCTTGGGTATCTTCCAAATGAATTAGAAAACACGTCCATTTACGATATAACATATCAAGAAGATCAACCACATTTATACAATGTTTTATTGAATCCCGGAAGCACACGAGACAGACGTAGTATAAAAAAAGGTAAGGTTTTTATAGTTATTAGAAATTAGGAAATTTATGTGATTTTTATTAAATACAATTTTCTGTATTGACAGAGGATCAAACTTCTTTTACTTGTCATATCAAAAGGGGCGGACTCGATTTTCGGGAAGAATCTATCTACGAACTTGTACAGTTTATCGGATATTTTCGTAAGTAAAATATCTTAAAAATTTTTAATTTATTAAGTAATTTTATGTGATAAAATCTGGCTTTATCAAATTACCTTATATTTAACACTTCGGAGCTAATGTTAAAATTTGTAACACAATTACATGTTGGGTTTGATCCATTTAATTTATATTGACTAAAAGACATTAATCTCAAATGATAAAACTTATAATTATTATACATATAAAAAAGAATAAATACTAAGTTTATTTTAATAATAATATTTTAAATTTGCAAATGTAACATAAAAGATATAATTGAGAGGGTCCAATAGACTACCGTTAGTTCTGGAAAGTTTAAAATTGAGTTTTATTAAAGAATATTATGTTGTTACAGGTTCTGCTATGGATAGCGATGTTGACAATCTATTGCCAAATCAGAAACTTAGTAGTAATACTAGCGGACCAGATAACAAGTATTATCACCGATCGTATACATGAGTATAAAAATAAAATCGCGTAGCAATATATTTACGTTTAATTTTGCAGATTAGTTTTCGTGGGTACGGGACGTTTGCAAACTCCTCAACTTATCCGAGAATTATCCGTGACGGATAGTACGAAGTCAGAATTCACATCTCGCCATAGTCTCGAATGGAAATTTCTATTTTTGGATCACAGAGCTCCGCCCATTATTGGATATCTGCCTTTTGAAGTTTTAGGCACTTCTGGTTACGATTATTATCACGTAGATGATTTAGACAATGTAGTTACGTGCCATGAATCACGTAAGTATTAAAAAAATATAATCGATCATGCAGTTGATTATTAATCATGTTACCTTTTAGTGATGCAGAAAGGTGAAGGAACATCTTGTTACTATAGATTCCTTACGAAAGGTCAGCAATGGATTTGGTTGCAGACTAGATTCTATATTACCTATAATCAGTGGAACTCAAAACCTGAATTTATCGTATGCACGCATTACGTGATCAGTTATGTCGATGTAATGAAGAAATTGCGTGCAGAATTGAGGGATTATGATAAAACGCAAAATCAAGATATTTTATTGCCCGTAAAACAAGTAAGATGACAGATGACGCGATTATAGCATTTCATAATTATTACGATATTGCGATTAATAATACAAGATAAAATAAATGCATGTGTATAAATGCAAGGAATAAAAGAACAGAACATATTTTTATACTGAGAAAAAGTTTTAGTTAAAAACAAACAAACCAGTAGATTCTGATCATATAAAAAATTATATTTATCATAATTAAATCTCATTATCTTAATTAGAATTTTGATTAATATAGTCAGATATTGATTTGTTCATTTTCAAACAGAAATTTTTCTCATTTAAACTTTATTGTATTTGTGTGTATATGTTATAGATATTTATGTTATAGGTATATCTTTGATTTATATATTTACGCATAATACATAGGTGACATCTTGTCAATCACCGTTAACACAATGGTCAACCAAATCATCGAGAACATCGAAATCAATGACAGTCGCTTCTAATCTCCGACATCGCGGTGATGGTTCCAATACGTCCTCAATATCTGTCTCATTACGAAGTTCACCACACTCGCAAATAACACATGGATCGAGATCGAACGCAGCTTCTGCAAGCAGTTCTATTGTGTCAAAGCCAATAGCTTCGGACAATAGGCAACAGCAACAAGCACAACAACAGCAGCAGTTACAGCAACAGCCACAACATCAACTTGATGTTAATCAGTCATGTATTAATTTTATGGATCCCACGCAATACGCAACGATTAATTTGCAATCGGTAATTACAACCGAATTTGCAACGCCTGCTGCTCCAATTCTGTCAACTGTACCTACTCATGAGGTAAAGAAATAAATAATTTGTATTATTTTAATGTCAATTGCATGTTTGCATTTATTTTATTGTTTACACAATTATATAAAATGTATGAACAATTTTCTGTTCCAATCGCATACAATTTTTAACACAATACAAATTTTATTACACAATCATATTTTGAGTAATTTTCAATAAATTGGGAATAAATTGGGACTTTCTTAATCTTGCGTATACATGCATTCTTTTAAAATTTGTTATAAAACGTAATAAATTTTATAAAGCATTTAAATTTAATTATATAAAATTTAATCTATAATATTTATAATACTTTTATATTATACTCAGTTTATATTATAAACAGTTTAATTATATTTATGAATTTTTATTTTACTGTATTCTCGATATTTTCAGATGTTGCAACAAGGTATAGTAATGACTTCTGCGCAAAATCAAATACAGAATGAATTGCAACGGAAGCATGAAGAGTTACAGCAATTAATTGTTCATCAGCAGGAAGAATTAAGAAGGGTTTCAGAACAATTGTTTATCGCTCGATATGGAATTCTCACGCCATTATTGAATGTTTGTATATCTTTTAAATATATTTATATATTAAATAAGAAATTATACGTTTTACTTTCTCTCTTTCTCTCTCTTTAATTTTTAGATAACTGATTATTTTTATTTGATATTTTTATTCCATCTATTTATTTGTATGCTTTTTATATATAATATTTTACTTTCTAAACTTTTTATTTGTTGAACATTAAAATTAGAGTTATTCACTTAGTTATCTGCTTAAAAAGCCCTTTGTGATTTATATTTCAGGCTGGTATACCGTATAATCCATCAAATCCGTGTCAACAAGCAAATCGGTGTAATACCAATAATACTAACGTGCAGTTACCCACATCCAACAGCGTACAAGGCGTGAATGTGCTTCCTATACCAATCACCGTGCCAGTGCCTATAGTGCCTACGGAATTATTTTCGCATTCTTTACAAGTGAATCCGTCATCAGGCTCGACGCATGGCAATGTGGGCGCTATAATTCAAACCCAACAGCAACAGCAACATTCGCAATTGCAACAGCAGCAGCAGCAGCAACAGCAGCAGCACCAGCAGCAGCAGCAGCAGCAGCAGCAGCAGCAGCAACAACAACAACAACAACAACAACAACAACAACAACAACAACAACAGGGGCCATCGCAACAGGAAGGTAGCAATTCCAATCTCGGTCTCGTGCCTTTTCAGATCTGTCTACAACAGGCTGAGATGATTTACAGTAATATGGAGGCATCTTCAAATCAACAACAGAGATCATCGCAAAATTAAAAAAATCTTTCTTTTATTTTTGATATTTTAACTGATGAACCAAAACTTTCTTCTTTTTAAATTTAGAACTCTACAAAGTTTTTTTAAAAAGTCTGTTTTGTTTATTTATTGCATGTACTATACAAAGAAAACAGTAGATAATATTTAATGTAAAAAAAATATAAAAATATATATTTTTTTTATCCTTTTTTTCTTTTTTCTTCTGGAGAAATGCAATTTTTTTAAAAAATGTTGTACGTTGCATGTGTACAAAAAAATTCTAATTGTAAAAAGTTATAGTAAGCTCATTGTATAATAGCAGCAGCCAAATATTACGTAAACTGTGACAAAATTTTGATATTTTAGTGCAATAGTGTTTTTATATATTGGCTATTTCTCACTCTACCATTGTATATTTGTTTATAATTGTATCTTTATTTTCTTGTGCTATGGTCCATAGAGAGTTTTATATATAAATATAATGAACTATTTATTAATTCTATTTTCAAGAAATTAAAATATGAGGCAACAATATAAAGCAAAGTATAATTATTGTGCAAATATGTATTTTACATAAAATCAGAAATTATAAAAATTAATTATATTCATTATAAAATGATTTTGCAAAAAATTAAGTTTTGATAAGGAACATTAACTTAAATTTCACTTAGAATAAAATTTTTTTATTTAAAGTCTAATAATTTTTTTTCCAAATTATAATGATACTAATATTTTCTATCTGCACACATAATATGTGTTTTGTTTTACCTGTTTTTTCTGAGAATGTAATTTATATTTTTATACAAAACAAGAGATTTTCTTACAATTACAGATTTATTTTAGAAAAATTAAGTTAAGTAATTAAATATTTAAAAGATATTGAGTTAAATGTATGTGTATAGTGATAAAATTACAAATAACAAATATTCTCAATAATATGTAACAATAATATTGAATATATAATGAAAGAATTTATGCATTTATTGGATATTATTAAGAAGAACATTACTAAGAAAGTAAAAATATATATTTATTATATTATATTATATTTAATGTAAAATTTTTATATAAAATTTTGATAATCTTTTGAGAATAATTTGATTGTTTTAAACAATTGTAAACTTTTATAATAAATGAGATAGTTACAATTGAAAGGAATCATCACGCTTGTGTAGGTATATTTATTGAATTTATTTTTCTAGTAAATGTCAACGGAGAAGGGACCAATCTCCATGTTTTCCGAAACAGGATGTGTGTGCGTGCGTGCGTGCGTGCGTGCGTGCATGCGTGCGTGTGCGTGTGCGTGTGTGCGTGCGTGTGTGTGTATTCATGTATTTGAATATTAATGGCGATAAAAATAATATATATTTTGTGGTATGTACATGTATAATATTATCATTTTCATACATATCTGATGTATTATAATATAGATGTATCTTAGATTGCTGTAACATTTTTTAATTGTTACTCAATATAAATACTGTTAGTGTACATTATAGAACAAAAAACATAGTAAAATTGATCAAATTACGATTCCATATTGCGTCCATATTGATGTGATGACAATATTCTTCAAACGCTTGTGTAGAATATGAAATAGAAAATTAATATTGATTGATATAAATAATTTTGGCAACGTTGATAATTTCGTATAACATAATCAACAGTTTCGTATCATATAGTTGACAATATCGCATAATTGACAATTTCGTATCACATAATAACATTTGAAATAAATGTATATTAAATAATTTACTTTTTAAGAATTTAAGAAGTGTCTCTACAAGATTTTATCGTTCCAAATGGTATAATTTTTTTCTTTTACTTTGTCATAACTAATATACATTTATTACATTCAACAAAAATTATAAAGATGTATATGTACAATATTTATTTAATATATTGAAATTTAAAAGTGTTTTAAGTTCTTTCTTTAAAAAAATGATCCTTTTATATAAGTATTTTATACATAAATTGTGATACTTATTATTTTAAGACATATATAAAAATAACAAGATAAAATTAATGATGTAGTTTTTTTAACGCGTCCGTTAAAATTTGTACTTCTTGATTTACGTTATTTACAAGAGCTTCCACTTGTTGTTTACTGTCGATAATGCTGATACTCTGCGTATAAGCATCATATCTCACTCCGAATTTCCTCGGTATATTTTGAGCAAATTTTCTAAAATTGAAAAATTTATTATTCTTTTATTTAATATTAACGATTCTTTTTGTGTTCAGTTGGAACTATTAATATAATACATAAATTGTAGATTTACATGAAAACTGCGAACAAATAAGGATGTAATACATTAAGCGTAAATAAGCGCGTATCTTGTACAAAATGCGTTATATCTTTGTATTGTCAATATTGCGCGCTATAGAATAGGAAGAAAATGAGTGTGACCTGGGGCGAGATAGATAAGAATGAATCTGCGACATTTGCTTATTGTTCTTATACTTACATCATCTTTTGCTTGGCATCATCGAAGTCTTCGGCAACAAAATATATTGGTTGATATTCTGTTATCGGATATTTTTGTAATGAAGTCTTCGGTGGATCAAAAGGTCGAAGCTCTGGCTTGCCGCTTAAACAATATTCCAATTCGCCAAAAGATGAGAGTAAACCAGCACCATATGCCTTTAATTCTCCATTTTGTCGACATATTCCGTATTCTACCGTAAACCAGAAACACTATAAAAATAAAATTATATTTTAAATAAATTTAACACTATTTATTTTTTAAGTAACTTTTGATATTATTTTTTTATTTTTTTTATTTATTTTTCTATTATTAATAAACTCTAATATTATTGAAAGTCGAATTTACAATAGTATAGTTACAGTTTTTTCTGTCTTTGAATTATTATAAATCTTTATAACATAATCGACTATGTATATATTTTATAGTTCTATGGCTACAAAATATTACAAATTTTAAATTTAAGATGTTTTAATACCGTTGCAAGTTTCTCTATATATTCATCCGGAGCACCAAGAGACGCTAAACCAATAACTTGTGAAAATTGTGCGAAAGATGGATCAGCTAAGAGTGGTACATGACCCAAAATCTCATGACACACATCCGGTTCTGGCGTGTAAAGTGGTTTACTGCTATGTCGTATATATTGCGTGCTATGAAACACTCTGAAGGCTAATCCAGCCAGAAAATCACGTGAGGATAATAGTCCTGCCACTGGGCGAAGTGTAAAGCCGGTAGAATCTGAAGAAATAGAAAACCGATTACAAAAATAAAAGTATATCAATAATTGAATTGCGCTAGTTAACAATTTGTCTTTTCTGTGATATAGATAAAAAAAAAGAAAAATTGATTCTTGGAACCAAATAGAATTTATGCTATCCGGCATTGATATAATTAAAAAATTTTTAAATGTCTTACTGTGAAAATAATACATTGATATATAGCATACTCAACCTAATTCGATTTTTTATAATTTTCATAAAAATGAACATATTGTAAATATGTTTTTTTCAATCGAAATGTCAAATATTAAGAAACGATATTAAATGTACGTATTTTTAATTTAAAGAAGCAATAGGAAAAGCATTCGAAAAGTTGGATATGATATATCGCAAAGATGTTCAGGGTTAAAATAACTATAAAACTTTCTTTCCCACAGCTGCATACATTTAAAAATATTAATGAGATGTTACCTTTCAAAAAGTTGGATATATCTTCCAATTGGGGTATGTTGTCTTCACGATAACCACAGTTTTCGATGAGTAGCGGAAAAACATGATTATGTTCTCTGCATGCATTTTTTGGATAAAGCTTAGTCAAGTTTTTGAAGATTACGCCCCACGTAGCTATTTCTTCGGGCGTGTATTCCACTTTTGGAATAGGTTGTCCGCTAAAATATGGTACATATATTGCATACAATATTTTTGTCTTTTAATTAAGTTAATAAAATCTAATAATTCTAGTTTAATAATATATACATATTTTTACAATATGATGTATATTCACTCTATCCCAAAGAATATACTAAGTTAAAAAAAAATTAAAATAATGTACTTTGATGTCAAAGTGATGATTTTCGGTTACAAAATTTGACTGTTTATTGACTTTAAGCATCAAAGTAAAGTCACTTTGATGTTATTTTGATTTTTTGTTGACAGTTGTTTTGTGTGTTTTTTGGAACTTACTGTTTGTAATGATAAGCAATGTCTGCGAAAAATTTTCTTCTTTTTCTATATACAGGATCCGTAAAACCAGGATGATCGCTGTCAAGTTCGGCACCGTAAGACAAAATTTGATTAGCAAACTTATCAAGGTCGCGTATTCTCCTTGGGAACCATGGTACAGTATTCATATTATCTTTGTGATCACTAAAAAGAAGTAACAATTTATTTTTAATTTTCCCAAGTAGAACAACAAGTCATGATAACATCAAAATGACGTCATTTTGACATCATTTTAACATTATCGTAACTTGTTGTTCTGTTTGCTGGGATATTAAGTACGTAATACACAATTTTATTGTTTACATAAATATTGAATAATTTAAATATGTACGATATTGATCTTGATGAAATAAAACACATAAATATGAATTGATTATGAAAGAAGATGATAGAGACGATTGAAATCTTTTGTTATACAATCATGAGAGTTAAAAGAAATGCCTATAAGAGCCAAATAAACTTTTGTTATAAAGTTTCGTATATTATAACAAAATATATTAGTAATTAAATATATTAGTAATTAATAAATGAAGAAAAAATGATGAATGATAAATATGTTTTACTTATCAAGTTCTTAGCCTAATAATATTAATGTGAGAATTTAAAACAGATCAATGTAATTTTATAATTCTCAATTTGTATAAAGTTAATTATTTTTCTAATTTATATTTAAAGGCAATAACATTTATCTGAAATATTTTTAATAAAATTATTTTATTAAATAATATTATAATATAAATGTTAAAAGTATTGGCTATTTACTTATGAATACTTTTTATTCTAATAAGAATAAAATTGTTTCTAACTTGAAATAACATTCTGAAGTTATTGCCTGTTTATTGTTGAAATATATTTCAAGTAAATGGATAGCAGTTTAACTATAAAAAAAAACAAATTTAAGAATATGAGATAATGAGATAAAAAAAAATTTTAAGATTAATTTAACCAAAATTGTCAAATAATATAAAT
Organism: Atta colombica; assembly: GCF_001594045.1. Classification (NCBI taxonomy): domain Eukaryota; kingdom Metazoa; phylum Arthropoda; class Insecta; order Hymenoptera; family Formicidae; genus Atta; species Atta colombica. Next base: position 1,107,470 of record NW_017259197.1, read on the forward strand.
TGTTATAACATTAATAATAAAAATTAATAAATAAAGCGGAATTATTAAAAAGTAATTTGATAACGTTGCTGTTTATAACAAAATCATTATAATAGAAAAATTGAAAAGTATATATTACAATTAATTTTTAAATATAAATGTTAAAATCACTTACCTAGAGATTATCGAAAAATAGCTACATTGATCTTGTAAAGCTTCAATTACGGAAGCTATATTACCACCCGGTGCACAGTCTACCATAAATTCATAGTTGTTTGGTTGTCGAAGAGAACTTCTGGACTCAATATGCAATAGATTCACTTTGTGTTTCTAAAATAATGTGTACCCTTAACTCATATGTGTTCTTTAAATTCCTACATCCTTTGTTCAATGAAATTTCACTTACGACGAAAAGCTGAAGATATTTTCCCAGTGATCCAACTTCATCTTCTTCTTTTGGAGAAAAAATTAAGCAAGTGAAGGCCGAATTTCTGTCTTCCTTGATATAATTTCCGCCATAGATTAGTTTTGGCTGACACTATATTCAAGATTAATTAGAATGCGTTAAATAAAACTTTCGAAATAAATCTTTCTTTTATAAGAATATTTTAATATCTCTATTCATAAAAGTCAACGTTTTAATATTTCTTGATATTTCATGATTTCATAATTACAATTTTTATCAAATGTTTTGATAAAAATTGTAATTATTATTTTTAAAAAGTTATATTGTAACATTTATAGCTAATACTTTATTTAATAAATATTTTCATGGAAATAGACATAATAAAAAAAGTTTTCCGTATACTTTTGAATATATAAAAGTGTACGTAGATTTAAAATTAACAATTTTTTTACTAAAAAACACATACCATTGGTACCATTACAATTATCATTTTCTGATTAAATAATGGCGGTTTTTAAATTCGAATAATATTCACGTGTCGCTATAATAAACTGTAACATAACGGCAGACGAATTAAAACTATGATTAAACGATCTTTTCATATATATATATATTTACCATGGTTATAGCAAGAACTCCCCCTCCTGTTCTAAAATCTGAAGCATGGCAATCCCGATAAATGTGAAAATTTTTGCATAATAGTTTTTTATATACGTATAAAAAATGTATAAATATCATATATTCGCAAATGATATGACATACGTAAAAAAAAAAGATATGACACGTATACGTACTATAATAACAACAACAAGAACTCATTTTGTAGATTAAGTTTTTTGTTATGAAAAAAAAACCATAAAAATTCCATATATTGTAATCTGGGAAAGGTTTTACATCATTTTGATTATGGAGAACAGTTTGAAAGTCAAGGCTGAGTTCTCTGTGTAATTTGCTTGGAATGAAAAAAATTTATTACTTCACTGACATTTATAAATAATGACGGTCTGCCATATCGAACGTCAAAATAATATCTCTGGAGGATTCGTTCTTTGCATAAAATTAATTTCTTATACGGACTGTAAAGTATATTTATCATCACTATCTAACTGATTTTTGTCGTTATATTTTATACATTTTTAAATAATGATTTTGACAAAGTGTTCATAAGAAACAATAACTGCGATTATGATGAACACATGAAATTCCGTAACATCGATCATCTAACCATCTTTGTGAGTATCAGACATTTTCCATGTAACAATCATCAAGATCGCTACATAAATTAGAATACATTACATCATGTTTTTTATCTCTTTGATGATGATAACTAATGTAAAGCGAGAGAAGGATAATATCTGAAGATGGCTCAGTATCAAAACTAAAACATGTAATGATATTTTTAGATTCTATTATGTATGTATTTAACTCTAATTAATAATATTTATACGTATTGTAAATATTTTACATTCTTAAAAAATCGACTTTTATTTGCTCGTTTATCGTTATATTGTTATTGTATTTATAAATTATGTATATAAGAAAATAATAATTATTATATTAAGAAAGTCTATATAAGAAATTCTCGATAATCTTATCATTATTATAAAATACAATTTTATTTAAAAGTACGCAACACTGAGAGTTCCGTTGTTTGATTAATAATATGATTCTCAAAAAATCCAACACGCAACAATTAACTTTATTTCATCATATTTTATGTGTTAAACATCGATCAATGTGATGATATTGTATGAATCAAAATTAAATTGCTCTTTAAAATTTTGTCTGTTTAAAAGTATACACAAAGCAATAAACATTACATATAATTCTTAATATAATTATAGTTGACTAATTTATATGATCAGCTAATTTATATAATGAAATCTCAATGTCAAAAGTATTTGATTTATTTTAGAAAACGTTATTTAAAAAATATTTTAGTGAAGTTTTATTAAAATTTTTATTAAAATTGTATTAATTTTATATTAATTTACAATTAGAAGCAACGTAGTATACTATTTAAAAATATAGCATTGTTTTGATATATAATAAAAATAGTAGATTCTCTGCATTCATTAATAATATCAAATCACAAAATTTTTAAATTATAAATTTTAAACCGCACGATATTATAAATATCTTTATAAGTTCATATTATTTCTCTATAAATTTATATTA
>NW_017259197.1:1110132-1117811 GCF_001594045.1 Atta colombica
ATTAGATATTGTTTATTCTCTATAGGTTATATTATTATTTATTAAGTTTAACTGGATTGCTTTTATTTACAAATCATCCTATAAATTTAAACTTTTAGAGGTTTAAAAAGATCTTTAGAGCCTTTAGAGATTTAAAAATACAAAATATAAATAATAGAGAGCATACAGCCACAGCACTAGATGTTTTAAGTGAAAGTCATATATTTAAAATTATATTATGATAAAAAGTAAACGTTTTACATCCTATAAACATTTTTCTATTCTTCTCGGTCCAAGAGTAAATTGAATATTTAACATTGTAATAAAAAATAAATATCTCTGCAAAATAGTTAGCATTTCATTTTAAAAAATATATTATAAAAAATAATAATATATCTTGTTTTACTATTTTATGATAATAATTTTTTTATGATTACCTTATCTGGAGTTGAATTGCTAAGTGATGAGTTTTCTAATTTTTTTTTTAAAATTTGTCTTGTTTGTGTGTACATTTTATCATTAAAAAAATTTTTTAAATACAAACAATTAATAAACTTTCTTTTAAAATGATTCAGTTGTCCTTCATTCGTTCAGCGACGCGGAAGAACTGATGCTTGGAACAGCGTGGCTATCAGCTTTAATAAGTTTCTTAATAGAAGAATCGTTACGAACCAAACATTGCGAAACACTAAAGCATGAACTGATACAAAGAGTGCGTTGCAATGAAATATGTTGTAAACTCATCGTAAAGGGTCAAGGAGTTATCAAAAAAGTAATACGTACGATAATGTAATATTATTTACGAATTTTATGAAATCATTTAGCTTTTACGTATATAAGTATATATGTAAAAGCTAAATGATTTCATAAAATTCGTAAACAGATATATATACATATATCTGTTTTTTTATATGAATCTTATTTATCTCTACGTATTGCTAATCATACTGGTATCTTAAAATTCACGTGTACAGATTGATGACATATTCATAGTCTGTTCTTATTTCAAGAATATAAATTGTCTTATTTATTCTTAATAAAATAATTTATATTCTTGAAATAAGAACGGACTATGAATATGTCTTTAATCTTGATGTCATAAACTAATCACAAAAGATCACAGATATATTCTCAAAACATTTTTTATTTCTATTGAGAATAAATAAAAAAAGAAGATAAAAATGCTAATATCAGCCAATGTTGGAGTATATAATTAACACTTACGTTAAAATATTACATTGGTATTGTAATTAATAACCGTAAATGTTTATGTATGGTTTTGATATTTTTTACTATGAAAAAGCAAATATTGAATTAAAAAGCGTTTGACAAGCATATATAAATGTTTAAATAAAAATAGAAAGTGGATTATAAGTTATGAGATCTACAAAGCAGTCGCGAAAAAATTTTATATTAAAAAATGAGTCATAAGCCGACATTCATAGTAGTCTCTTTTATTTAAGATAATCTTATTACATAAAATGGTATGAACTAATTAAAAGATCATGTTAGTATCTTAAGAGTTATTTAAGATGGTCTTGAAATAAGAACGGATCATGAAATAAGAATCGATTATAGATCGATATTCATAAGTCAGTATTCAGTAGTCAGTTCTTATTTAAGATCGTACTTAAGTATAGCCTTAAAATGTCATAAATCGAAAGCAAATATTAATAATTGGATCTTATATTTAAGACCGTCTTAAGTACAGTCTTATGAAGTCAATCACAGAATTAGTATGTTAGTATGTTAAGATATTAAAATAAGAACCGATTATGGCTACTTATAGTCCTTATTTTGAAGATCACATTAATAAGTTTTAAGGCACTCTCTAGATTAAAGTTGGAGAATAAGCAAAGCTTGATTAAAATCTATATACATGACTTTTGTCTTAATCCATTAAGGACCAAGACAAATTTTTTTTCTCAAAATTTAAAATCCTTTTAATGGCAAGCTACATGCCCTTAAAGAGCCTACTTGCCAAAAATTTTCACCCTGGATCGTTTAGGCGGGGGAGGAGGATTTCAATTTTGCGATCATTGGTCAAAATTTGGTCTCAAAGTTAACTTACTTGTTTTGGTCGAAAAATCAACCAGCGGTCCTTAATGGTTAATAAGTGTAAGCTTAAGTGTTATTTTATTAAATATTTCATAATCACATAAGGTCATTTTATTTGATTGCTAATAAGATAAATAAATAAGATGATATATTGCTGACATATTGCTAAATAAAGTGATCTTCACATCAGCAAAATTTGTATATACGTGACTTGTTAAAATCTTTCGGACTGTCTTATCGTGTTTTAGAAACATATCTTATTTGAAATAAGTATAGACTTAAAGTTATCTTATTAACCATGTATTCATAGTCATATTAGATGTGGGAAAAAGTTCATGGCGTTTTTCCCGTTACATCTAACGGGAAAAACGCTACAAATTTTTTCCCATACCTAATATTATATAACTCTAATATTCGTGAGAGCTCATATTGTCCTCACACGTTAACACGTCGTGCATGCAAGAATGCTATTACATCTTGCAAGCGTAAAAGATGTCACTCGTGATGATATTATATGAAAATAAAAGATTGTATATAAATTTATATTATTACTTTTAATCAATTTGTTCATAACAGTTAAGATTCTCGTTTATTAGACATAATATAACAATTAAATTTATTTAATTAAAGTTTACTTAAAAAATATAATTAAAGAATGTAGTTAAAGAATTATACGTTTAGCAAAATATAAAAAGTAATCTGTAATGAGATAAGATATTTAAAAATCACTTGTTTATTTAATTGTTTACAATAATAGAAATTGTTAATTTACAATCACCAAGTTTTGTGAAAAATCATTATTGTTATATTAATTTTGGATCAATTAAGTTAATAGAATTATTTCTGTAAAAAACGCGGAAATAATAATTTGTTTCAATAATATAGTCATCAATAGTTTATAAAAATTAAATTAAATGTTTATTTAATTATTTGAACTGTATGTTTATAATTAAAGTTTTGAATCATATACATATGCATGTACACGATGTCTTGTTAGATTTCACAAGAATTTTATGACATGTTTAAATCTCAAATATTTGACTATAATTACTTCATAATAAAATTTTTCGATTGATATCACTAAAATAGCAGCTGAAAATAAGATAAGTACATTAGATAAATTCTAGTTTCAAATATTGTCTGCATTTCAAACAATATACTTTAACCTTTAGACTGTCCGGAAAGCCACTTTTATAGCTCTTGTGGGTATACAATTAGTAGAGGAAAGTCCCCTATTATGAAATAAGCGCCTAATATGAGATAGAGACGTTTCGGTTAAACTAATAAATACTATTGGTTCTACTATGAATTTATTGCTCTTGGATTGAAAACTATTTAGTGGAAAATTTATTACTAAATCATGTAATTGTTGTAAAAAGAGATTTTAGAATTTGGATGTTTTCAAGTTTTATTGAGATAAGCCTTGTTTATTATTTAACAAAAAAGTAAATATTTGACAATAAATTCTTTATGCAGTGATAGAGTAGATCGTACTAACAGAAAAATATGAGATATGTTGAATTGCTTAATTAAATAGAAGTATTAGATTTGATAATCGTAACATCGTAAGGTATAAGAATTGTTTATGAGATACCCAGGGTATTTTTAATATAACTTATGCTCCTATATCATAGTGGAAATTATTGTATAATGTAATTGTAATAAATGTTATTGTACAATAATTAAATGGACAACCGGAATGAACGAGTGCCTGTTTCTATGATGCTTGGTTCCAACTATTTGAAGACGAAGGTAAATACAATGCATCGCATGCTTATTTTGCGCGCAAATTGGCTGGTGTTTGTTTGTATTTTCCTCTATTTGCTAAATTTAAAAAACTAAACATTTTTCTTGGATTTTACTAAAGGAAAAAGTATAGAAAGTTGTGCGTGTGCTATGCTATGCATTCCGTGTATTATATACGAGGGGGTAACCACTTAATGTAATCCTGAGACAGAATCCTTGAAATCGTTATAAAATTCATATGAAATCTCTATGTATAATCTGATAATTACAGTAACCACAAGAAATTATTGTATAATATTAAATAAAATCATATATTTTATCAAATGACTTCATATGTAATGAAAAAATTATTTGTAATCAGATGAAATTATGTAATAATTATATAAAGAATATAAAATCAAATGAAATCATGTAATCTGTAGGACAATATTTCAGCTAGTGGTTATCTCCTCAATTATACATTAATTTTGAAATGTTTTATAGATTAATTTAATATAATATAACTGTCTGTTTAATTACATACATTAAAAAAACATTTTATTATTAAATCTATAAACAAGAAACTACGAATTACCTAATTGCTTATTACAAATTTAAAATTATTATAAATAAAAAACAGACGATGTTTCGATCTCGCACTTCATCATCTTTAGTTAAAAACTAAATAATAAATGATGTATAGATATATCCGAACATATACAGGGTGCGCCTACCGATCGCTTGGCGCGCGGGCCTTGGGAGTTGGGGATTGGCTGGCAAGCATGCCGTCCGAGCTACGGTGGCTTGCGACGGTTTGCGCGGCGCGGGACGCTTGTCAGCCAATCCCCAACTCCCAAGACCCGCGCGCCAAGCGATCGGTAGGCGTATACACTTCGCAGTAGTATTCGGCTGTCTTTAAGGATTAATATCTCGTTAACTATTGGGGAAACTTACAAAATAATAGAGGATTTTTCGATTCAGTTTAGTCCGCTCTACCTGCCTATGAAATATTTGACGATTATTTCCAAACACCCTGTATGTTCGGATATATCTATACAATTGCACCATTTATTATTTAGTTTTTAACTAAGGATCGATAAACATATACACTTCGCAGTAGTAGGCCGGGCGAGCGCGTGTATTCGGTTATCTTTAAGGATTAATATCTCTTATTAACTATTGGGAAAATTTACAAAAATGGTAGAGGACTGGTTTTCAACTCAGTTTAATCCTCTCTACCTGCCCATGAAATATTTGGCAATTATTTCAGATACCCTGTATAGGTATGTAAAATCTAACCATTGAGATGCAATTATAAAACATATGCGATATAAAAATCAATTTTTTAACTTTACCAACATGTTTCTTTGTGAAATCCAAATACAAATTGTACTCCGTCTTCTCTCTCTCTCTCTCTCTCTCTCTCTCTCTCTCTCTCTCTCTCTCTCTCTCTTCTCATCATAATATTGTGCTAATATTTTTATGTATTTCATCAATTCAACAAATTTTTAGTCTCGTTTTTTGTCTATTTAATATTGTAAAGTTCAAAATTATAACTGAAAATTTATATAGATATAATACAAATTATATCAAACTTGTTTTTAATGTACGTTCATTTTTATGTAATATATATTCTTCTTTGTTAAATAAAAACATACCCGAGAAACAGCAGAATTATAATACTTGTAACATTATTCCACAATTATAAAAGTTTGGAAATTATTAATTACGATAGGTGGCTTTTTAATAAATAAAACAGTTGATAATAACATTATATATGGTCTACAGTTAAATGACATAAGCATTCGAATAAAGAGAGGGAATGGAAGAGTAGTGGCAGTAAATTTGGGGAAAGGAAAAAACAGAGAGAATCATTGTTTTGAGAAGGAGATAATCTTTCTAATATAGAGAAATAACTATATAGAGAAATAACGGAAAGCCTCTCTGTATCGCTTTATTTGTTAAAATCATGCTACTGTTTTTTAATGTAGATTATTTCTAATATATAAATCTTTTATTGTATGATGTATCTTGATGTAAAATTTTTATTCCTTGCCAATCAAAATTATGATCAAACTACAATGACTAAATAAAAAAAAACCTGTTTTTTTTTGCTGTTCGAACAATGGTCTCTCATTTATTCTGGTTTTAAGTTATCTCTTTATTCAATATTTATCGCATCGCATTTGCTAATTGCATTTAATAAATTGTTTTAAAAAAATTGTATCAATAGGAATACAAATAAAAACAATTAATAGTTTAAAAAATGTATATAAAAATGATTTTTAATAATTATCTTTTTAAAACAAATAAATAATTGTTTTTTATAAAAAATCTTATTCAACATTTTTAAATAAAGTATCTCTATAGTCTGCAATTTATATTGCACTATGAAAATTTTAATCTCTACAAGATAATCTCTATAAGATGATTCTCTGTATGAGAAATAGCAATATACAATATAAAACTACTTTATTAATAAAATATTAACATAGTCTCAAGTAACAAGAGATGAATGTAATGCAAAATAATTATAATTATAACACAATTTCATAAAGTTAATTAGAAATAATTTAACTATTAATTGACACACTATAATATATAAAGTATATCGTTTTAGATAATTATTTTTTTTTTATAATAAAAGATCAACGTTCTCAATATTTTTGAATATATTTTATAATTATATTTTTATATTTTTATGTCACATCTTTACAATTAAATTAAAAAAAATATTTAACTTTATTGTATGGATTTTGAGAAATCTCAATTGCCATCTTAGATCATTCATATTATTTATGCATTTTGGTCTTTCATGTTTTATCTTTGCAATGACCAAAATAACTCGTCTTATTAGTATCATGTTATTGATTGTAATAATCATATAGACACTTGCAAATGATGTCAATATAAAACGAAATAAATGTATTCTGAGACTCAATCAGTCTTATCGTGAAATGCTTGACCCATGCTTCACATGATCACGATGGTAGTTTATTGCAAATGTATAAATGTGTTACTAACATATTTTTCAATAATATTTAGTACACTGTTATAATGACCATTTGTATGTAGTGGTTTGATAATGCAAGTGATGATCTGCACCAAGAAGAAGCTGGAAGGAATATCGATTTCAGTAAGAAAGAAGATTCAACGAAGGAAGCATGCAGAACGATTATTTTTATTTAGATATTATGTACATGTGATTTTTGGTAAGAAACATACAAAAAAGTGATGCGTTAGAATTTATTTGGCATCATCTGATAAGTGAAGTTTTGACAAAAACTATGTATAACTTTGGATGAAACAGTGTTATTTAAAACAAATTATTAATACTTTTGAACCTTTCGCGGGTATTTTATTTCTTTAGTGATACGAAAATTTGCAAGTTATTGCTGTGTCGTGATTCATTACCAATGCCAACGTTTCTGTGAACTTTACGAAACGTTGGCATTAGCAATGGATCACAAGACAGCGATAACCCCTTTTGGCATCTGAGAATTAAAGCAAAAATTATTCATATATATATATATATATATACACACACACACACACTGAGAAAAAAATATATAGTCAATTTTAATAAATATTTAATTCAATACTGCCAACTAAACATTTATTTACTTATAAATAAATATTCGTTCAGTAAAATGAATGATTGTTAATCAAAGTTGGAATTATTCAATTAAATATTTATTAAAATTGACTATATTTTTTCTCAGTAGATGTTATGTTTCTTTTGTAAAAATGTAATATTCTCTAATATTCGACACAGCTACTTTGCTTCGCGTCGCTTCCTTCCCATTTTGACTGTCCCAAATTGGTCTCTACTATCAAACATTCTCTATTCAAGTATTGAGAAACGTCACTGTTAACCAATGGCTGAGAAGAGAGAGAGAGAGAGAGAGAGAGAGAGA
>NW_017259197.1:1117911-1119603 GCF_001594045.1 Atta colombica
GTGGATATTATTTTGTTTAAAGTTTAATTTAAAGGAATCAGTTATCAGTCTTTCATGGATTCGAATTTATTGGCCTCTATAATTAACCGATCTACAACTTATACGATTTTCGATGCATATTTAAAAGGAACGAGATTTGAAGACGAGCTTTATAGAAGCAGACAATATTACAAGTGGAAGGTCATTGCAGATAGTACAGGGCAAAGATGGCTTATCCGCTTGATTTCTTTGCTGGATGTTTGGGAGGTAAAGTTTTGTGTATACACAAATAAAATTACTGATTTTATATATTTTTAAATTAGATATTTTTAAATTTTAATTATGTTTTTCTTTAAGCGTTTTGATATAATTTATATTATTAAAATTATTTACTGTTTTTAAAATTTGTCGTTCGCTTGATAAAAATGTGCAATTAGTACTGGAATCATTCACTTTTCATATGATATTTACGTTATTTAAATAAAAAGATTCACTTGTGTTAATGGAAGTTAAAGTTATTTGTTTTTTATACAGAGTTCGAGAATTAGTTTCAAAGTTCCTGTGGAACACCCTATATAATTTGTAATTGATTTAAAATAATCAATAATAAGAAACAATTATCATATGTTATCATATATTATCATATGACTTGGTTATCACAGATCAAGACTAATACATTTAGAAAATTTTATAATTTCTTTGTTTTATCAAACTGACACAATTAACAATTCTACTAATTTATATTAGTTTATGTTTTAACTTGTTATAACATTAGAACAATAAATTATATCTTTAAAAGAAAGTGTTATAAAATTATTCAATCTTTTTATTGCATCAGGCAAGTTTTAATAAATACAAAATATACAATATAGCAATCCAGATAATATTAATACATAAAAGACGTTAAAGATGTCATAAAAACTTCTTTTAGACATCTCTGAAAGATAGAATAAAGCCAATAGCTGCGTTCAGCAGAGAGAAGTTCAGCTTTGCAATTGTTGTAAAATTCTTGAATATCATTAGTTTATACATTTAAATTCCATGAGGAACTAAGGGCAAGACCAATCATATTGAAGAATTTTACAATAGTTGCAAAGCTGTTTTCTCTGCTGAATGCAGCCAATATTTACGCCATATATACAGAAAAAAATAAGTGAGAAATTTTTGCTGTACCCAAGTAACTTACGAGAAATATAGAAAATATATCCGTCGTGTTGCGTATTGTTCCTGGCTGAATCACCTTAGTGAAAAGTTTAATAACAAATGCAAATTGCTATTAATTTAAATTATTAGTAATTTAAATTGTTAGGAGTGTCTTAATATCTTATATCTTAACATTTGTAATATATGCAACAAATTTTAGAATAAGATATTATCTATTACTTTATATCTTAATATTTGTAATATATGCAACAAATTTTAGAATAAGGTATTATCTATTATTTTATATATGTATATGTATATTTATTATTCTTATTTTCTAATAAAATTTTGTAAAAACACATTTTATAAGTGATTGTGTCATTTTACGTCTTATTTATAAACATTATTTGTAATTTTTTATGAGTAATACGTTTCATTCATAAGTAGCTGTACTCCCATCCCCATGAGATATATAATTTGAATTTCCAATCTTTTTTATAGTAGTAACAGTATAAAGATGTTATTGATATATTTTATTAATATATTTTATTTATTTTAAACATAATAACT
>NW_017259197.1:1119703-1132689 GCF_001594045.1 Atta colombica
TCACATAATAAAATTTATCTCATAAATTTTTCAGGATGTGCCGGTATTATGGTGGGATATCCTTTGGATACGGTCAAGGTCCACATGCAGACTCAAGACTACTGCAATCCAAAATATCGAGGTACCTGGGATTGTTTGCGAACCATACTCGCGAAAGAATCGGTAATTTATTACATCAAATTGGATTTAAAGTTTAATCATTTTCACATTTGTAAGTAAAACCAATATTGTTATTTATATCTTTTTATATAGGTGACTGGTCTTTATAAAGGAATGACTTCGCCAATCGCAGGGGTAGCTGTGGTAAACGCTATCGTCTTCGGTGTTTACGGATATACTCAGCGGAACTTGTCTGAACCTGATCGATTGTCATCATACTTCTTGGCTGGTGCATCTGCCGGATTTGCTCAAACTCCTGTTTCAAGCCCAATAGAGTTAGCAAAAACACGTCTGCAATTGCAATCCACGGGTCAAGGTAATTTTCAAGGACCAATGCAGTGCTTGAAGAACATCTATAAGCAGGATGGTTATCGTGGCATCTTTAAAGGACTAGGTATTACATTCCTTAGGGAAGGACCGAGTTATGGTGTGTATTTCGTGACCTATGAAATGCTAACCAAAACGTCCTCAAAGCAACCGATCTCGACGTTTCATATGATGTTGGCTGGAGGACTTGCTGGTACAGCTTCTTGGGTGATTTCTTATCCTATCGATGTCATCAAATCGCGCATACAAGCAGAAAGTAGTAATCGTTATTCAGGAGCTTTAGATTGTCTCAAGAAATCTATACGTGCTGAAGGATATAGCTGTTTATATCGAGGCTTAAATTCGACGATTCTTCGAGCGTTTCCGACGAACGCGGCGACTTTCGCTGTAGTTACATGGACATTCCGATTATTTGGTGAACAACCAAATGAGGTATCGAAGAGGGAAGATGTCATGTCAAGAACAATGCAATCGAAAAACCATGCCACAAAAGGATATGAATCCTTTGCTAGTAAATGGAACGTATTCTTTGATAGTATTTCAAGAAGTAATGGTTTTGTTACTCCATCATACTCCGTCGGATCTATGTTGCCGATTAACAGGCAATTACTGCCAGATAATAGTGCCTGCTTGGTCCACAACTGCAGACGATCGGGTTGTAAGTACGAGAATGCGTTGAAGCAGAAGAGTATATCCGAAGGTTGGGAGGAGAGAAAGAGAAAATCGAGAAACGATGAAGGAGTTGAGGAGGATGACTATGTTGATGAAAGAAAAGACTATGGCAACGTTAAGATAGTTATAAACACGTGTACTTGTAATCTGCAACACATACTCGATGTCTCGAATCTGGATAATATTTGATGTTATTGCAGTTGACAAAGTCTAGCACGTGACGTGTATTTTTAGTGTAATATGTGTAAAAAAGGAATATATAATATCTATTTAAATAGATTTTTCTCTTATAATTAATTTAATTAATGACGAATGCATATATATATCGTTCCCTTATCTAAAAAGTGACACAACAAAAAAAATGATTTTGAGTTATTACAATAAATAAGTTAGATAAACATTACCTTGTCAATCATCAAAAGTAAATTAACTTAATTAATTAATTTCATAAAAAATTAAAACGTTATTAAAAAGGATTATTTTTTAAGGATTATGAAACGAACATGATATAATGACGTTTAATCATGTTAAGAATATATTATTTGATTACTCAATAACTTTCTATCAAGTTGAAAAATAATAATTCCTTTTTTCTAGGAAACTTATTCTTTGAGTTGTGTCATTTTTGAAATATGGGAATGATATGCCTAATCAGAAATGATAATGGAATCGACGTTTCTGTTATCATTTCTGATTGGATGTACATAAATATATCACAAGATAACATAAAATGGAGCGTAAAATGAGTTCTTAAGTAGGATTTACAAACATTAGAAAAAAGACAGCATGTTGGTCTGTCACTCATGAATGATACCGGTGTAATGCTGACAATTCTGTTTGTCGAATATTCATCAGATATTAATACTACTATTTTACAGTAATTGTTTGATCGAATATGTATTAGCTTAATGCTAATAATGAATCTTGCGCGAGTAGTACTATATACTTATCATATGAATGCAACAGAGTTTTATTTTCTGTAAATATAAACTATACAAGATAGAACACAACATAAAAAGACACAGTATTATGTAATAATTATTATGTTTTAATAAAATGATAATAAGATATTTTGAAGGCCCTCAAAATTGGGCTCCGAGATATTATAAAAGTAAATAAAATGTTAATTGACATATAATCTATTCATATAAATTAAAAAAATTTCTTTTCTATTTGTAAAAGAGTTCAGGGCCCATATTTTGTAGACAGTTGTTTGTATCGTTAAGTATAACCAACGAGAATCATGCTTTTTTCCTAGAATAGCCCTTATTATTGATTATTGTCGTTAGTTATCGACACTGACAACTGTTGTATACAAAATATGGACCTAGAATTGACAATACAAAAATGAAAGTCTTTTGGAACTCTTAATATTTCTGAATCAGAAATGGCAAGGGATGGAAAAGATTTCATAATTCAAAGAGAATAAAAAAAATTATTTTTTTATTCTCTATCCTATCTAGGATAGTACTGTTAAAAGTCATACTGGTTTTACATTGTTAATTGATATTGAGCTAGCATATATTTAATATTAAAGCAATATCGAATTTCTAATATAGATATAACATTAATGATTAATATTGGACCAGATATAGCATTCCAATATTATGATAATATTGATATATAGTAGTTTGCCAATATTAAAATTCTGATACTGGGCCACTTGTAAGTCCCAACCTAGGTAATTTAATTGAAGTATGTTCTTATGTTAAGAATGTCAAGTTGGATTAAAGTTAGAAACTTGCTAGAAAAGTATGCAAATCTGTAATTCAACAATTGAAATAATTGAGTAAGCAAAGAAATGACTATAAATTTGATTATGATATATATATATATATATATATATACATATATTTGATATACTAGGCGTAGACACTTATAATGAAATTTGTAAAATGTTTTAATCCTCTTTTTTCTATTGTTTTATTATAGCTGCTTGATTTAATCGATACATTAAGACTGACATGCTTTATAAATTTTTATAATTTCTCGATTTATCGATTTGTATCCTTAAAATGAGTTAACACAATTTATACTTGCACAAGCTCGCTATGAAACAGGAATAGAAGGATCTCTTTTGTCAAGCAGCAGTCTTTGATTGATTGGCGGACATGTAAGACCACATGTCACTGCCAGCGCGATATTTATTCGCTTTTAAAATCATTACAAAATAGTTTGTATTTCTCTTACAATCCCCTTACCAATCTCGTTTCTCTTTCACATTCTTCTGCATTTCTTCAGTTTACGAATTGGTCTTCAATCCTCCCCCGCCCACGTGTCAAAATTTTGACACATTCCAAATTCTCAGCACATATGAACACACACGGCAGTACCTTTCAACCATTGCTAATTGTTCTCAGCAATTGATCGCAAACAAGACTTTGTTGTAACCACGTTTTTATTCCAAATCAAAAAATTATCAAGTTTTAAACTATTGTCACTAAATCTATACGATTAATACAATTTGTTAACCTCCTGCGATTGCTCTAAATTTTTAGGAAATATTCTTACTGGGTACGTATGCAAGCTAAATTAATAAATATAGGATAAAATTTTTGAAAAAACGTTTTAGTAAACGTTTTATAGATAAATTTTGAAGTAATTTAAATTTATATTTATAATATTGTACTTGTATATTTAACCAATACAATTTAGTAATTTATTAATAATTTATTGAGTAATATTATCTTCCTATAGTATTTTACTTCCAACATTAGCATGAAATTTCAAATTATCAGTAAGATAATTTAATTTTAATTAGTATATTTAATTATTATTTAAAATTTCTGGCCTTTTTATATCTTTCGCAATATTGCAACACCTTATATTTAATATTTAATAACTGTTTTTTTGTAGGTTCCTCTTGAAGAAATCAATTAATTAAACTATTTAAATGTTGTGATAAATCATATCGCTATCTTTGCGGGAGCTAAATCCTTCAATTATTCAAATTTTGATATGGATGCAGAGCCTACTACCAGTAACAAAAAAAACGAAAAATATAATACAAATAATCAACGTTTGATAGCCGAAAGTGGTGGCCGTTGTATGAGCACACAAGCAATGCAATCGCTTTATGATTTTCGACAGAATAATCTGCTTTGCGATGCAATATTAAGATTAGAAGATGGTGGTGTCTTTCCAATTCATCGAGCTATACTTTCAGCATGCAGTACTTATTTCAGGTTTAATTTTAATCAGGTTTAATTTTATTGCCTCTGAATTTTATATTAAGTTATTCGAATTTATATATAAAATAATTGATTAATAATAATAAAATAATAAAATAATTACTCTTTATAAAAATTACTCTTTATAAAAATAATAAAAAAATGATAATATTTTAATAATTTGTTACTTGGATTTGTTATTACATTTTTTTGTAACAAAGTTATTAATATTATTATACAATAATTATATACATTTACTGTCACAATCTTTATTAGTAAATTAATTTTACAGGACATTATTTACAACTACATTGCATTCTCGTGAAAAAACTGATGTCCTTCTGCCAGGTGTGACAAGTCCAATAATGAATCTCTTGCTGGAATATGCATATTTACGATCCATTGATGTGAATCGTGAAAACGTGTGTGAATTATTGACCACAGCGGATTATCTAAGCATTGTAGGTGTACTCGATTTATGCTGTGACTATCTAAGAGATAACTTAGCACCAGAAAATTGTATTGGAGTGATGAGATTCGCCCGTCAACATTTTTGCAAGAAGCTAGAAAATGATGCTTACCGTTTTATTGTAGGACATTTTGTCGAGGTGCGGCTAGTATAATAATTTACGTATATCATTTCTTCATAATCTAACTTCTCTTGCATTACATTAGGTGTCACAAAGAAGTGAAGAAATTTTACATTTACCTATTGAGGAACTGAAACCGTTAGTCGGCGCTGACGAATTAAATGTTAAAAGCGAACAAACAGTTTGGGAATTAGTTCTGAGATGGATAAATCACGATCCAGAATCTAGAAAAGATTATATCGTTGATCTAATGAAGAATATCAGACTCGGTCTCTTAGATACGCAGTTTTTTCTGGAGAATGTCAAAGATCATCCTTATGTCGTAGGCAACGATGCATGCAGACCCATTATCATCGAAACTCTGAAGTTTTTGTATGATTTAGAGATGATTACTCAGAAAGATGGAGAAGTACCAACGCCGGAAATTGCACGACCCAGAGTCCCGCATGAGATTCTGTTTGCCATTGGTGGATGGAGTGGTGGCTCTCCAACAAATTATATCGAAACGTATGATACAAGAGCAGATCGATGGATTCCGGTAGTATTAAACACTTTACAGTTTTTCAATGTAATTTTAATAAATGTAAATACTGATATAGCTAGATTGAATTTTTGTTGTCATTTGTAATGCAACAAGGCAAAAAAAAGTAAAGTGTAAAAATTAAAAAAATATAGAAATGAATAATAATTGTTATTTATCCAGTTTAGAGCTTCCTAAACATGTGTCGCGATTGTAATAATTTTTTAAAGCAGCAAACATTTGCGACCTATCTAGTTTTAACAAATATATGAAAAAGCGAGGTAAATTAATTAATTATTTGTATTGCCTTATTTAAATTGCGCGATTCATCAAGAATAGATCAATTAGTGGGACGATGATATATTTTGGGAATCTTTAATCTAATCCTTAAAAAAGAAATTAATTGTAGCTTCGCATTATTCTTGAACCGTGTATGCTGTACTAAAATTAAAGAACATTTCTACTTTATTTCAATAAAATTTTAACAATTTATTTGTGTAAAATCTTGAGTTTTTTAGATCGAGGAAACAGATCCGACTGGTGCGCGAGCTTATCATGGACTTGCGGTAGTTGGTTTTGATATCTACGTTATCGGAGGATTTGATGGCGTCGATTATTTCAATAGCTGCCGTTGCTTTAATGCGGTGACCAAGGTGTGGCGAGAGGTTGCTCCCATGAACGCTAGAAGGTCAAATATATTTCAAAGGGGCTAGTCACTACTCCTGTGATTTGGATAATTTTAATCTTATTATTGATTTATTTATGATAAAGACAATTAAAGAAACAGTATTAAAACATAAGATATGCATTTACAGCTGTCTTTAAATAGATATTTTCAAATTATTTTTAAATTACATATATAGTTACACTAATAGGATACGTACACAAAAGAAAATTAAATAAAAACATAAGTAAAATTGTATACAAACATTATATAAATATGAAACTAAAATTTAGTGACTAGCTCCTTGATAATGTCGTTAGCAATGAAAGCTCGCATCAGAATCTTTTCATTGTCGCAGATGTTATGTCAGCGTGGCAGTTTTAAACAATCTGGTTTATGCGATGGGTGGATATGATGGATACCATCGGCAAAAAACGGCGGAACGCTATAATTACAAGACAAATCAATGGTCCCTTATTGCATCAATGAACGTGCAGAGATCTGACGCGAGTGCAACGACATTAAATGGTATTATTTTATTTTTTATAAGCTGATATATTTATTTTAGTTATCTAAAAAAAAAGTATTGTTTGCAACTGCATAATTAATATCTCTATTTTATACGAAATAGATTTTTGAAATGTTTTATAATTTAAAAGATATCTTGTAAACTTTTTGAATTTTTTAATAACATGTAAAAATCTCATTCTTGTGCATAAAAACAAAATGCAGATACAGTAATGCAGATAAGTAATTTTGGAATATATGTACATTAGAAAAAAAGGAAAAGGAATACATATTATAAAAAAATTATTTATTGAAAAGGTTTAAGTATAAATATGCATGTCATAAATTTTTTAAATTTTGAATGCTTGAAAAATTTCCATTATTTCTATTATATCATATAAAAGACATAAAGCTTATTGGTAAATTTTTTATGTGCTACAGATAAGATATATATTACGGGCGGTTTTGATGGACATGATTGTATGAATACGGCCGAAGTGTATGATCCAAGCACCAACCAGTGGACAATGATAACAGCAATGAGGTCACGAAGAAGTGGTGTGTCGTGCATATCTTATCACGGCTGTATTTATGTTATTGGTATTAAAACATGTATTTGTTACAAGAGAAATTTCATTATAGCATTTGCGCTATTTATGTATAAATGTATTTATACATGAGAAAATTAATTTCAAAATATTCTTTCTTATGCAAAACTATTTTAATATATGTGTGTGTGTGTGTGTGTGTGTGTGTGTGTGTGTGTGTGTGTGTGTGTGTGTGTGTGTATAAAACTTAATTTATTCATAATTATTCACTTCTCTTATAATTGTTTTTCTCATTGCAATATTATTTTACATTGTTATTTTTATTAATTATGAGAAAGCTAACAATTTTTTTCATAAAGGAGGATTTAACGGAATATCGAGGATGTGCAGTGGAGAAAAATATAAACCTTCTACAAACAGCTGGAGCCATATTCCTGATATGTATAATCCACGTAGCAATTTCGCCATTGAAGTTATTGACGACATGATTTTTGCTATCGGTGGTTTTAATGGTGTTACTACAACATACCAGGTGGAATGTTATGACGAGAAAACAAACGAATGGTAATTATTCCATTGCATAAATCTTTTATTATTGAAAATTTTATAAAATTTATGTGAAAGATTAATATGGAGCCAAAAATAGTTGCATATTTTAGTAGTAGCGATTTGATAAATCTGTAAATGTATAAAAATCTTACCTTAGTAACAAATTTACAAATTTCATTTTTCAAGCATATTATATTTACAATACTTATATTAGTTCCAACTATAAACATAGGTACGAAGCGACAGACATGAATATATGCAGATCAGCACTGTCGGCCTGTGTGATTATGGGTCTTCCAAATGTATATGATTATATTCACAAACATCGTGAACGTCTGATGGAAGAAAAGCGTCAGAAGTTACTGGCACACGAAGTTCGTCGGAATCAGCATCAGCAACAGCAACAGGAGCAACAGCAAACAAGGCAAACTTCGCAATTCGGCCAAATCATACCAACACCACCACCTCTACCACGCTAATAAATGAGAAAGATAATAATAATAATCAGCAGCTAAAACCAAATAGTATATTATTATGTAAATCAGCCAAATATATAACATCTGTTTCATTTTATTGCGATATAAATTTTTTGGATTATTATCAGATGAGAGCAATCAGAAAAATGAAAGTCAACTGGTCAATTGTCAATAACACAGAAAACTGTTTATATATTTGGCAATGATTATTTTTGACTACTTACAAAAAGAATATTTTATTATATTTATATGATTTTCAGACTGCCATTTACCCCTCTTTGTTAAGTTAAATCTTTTTTGATACTGCAGATATTTCTATTGAATCTTTTTGCGATTTTATACGTACATTATATATAGTGCTATTTCAAATAATTAAATTGATTAAGATAAACGATGAAATAAGTTATTTATTTTTTGTTTTGGAGATTAATGGTATTGATTTAATTATTGCAATAATAAAGCTCAGAATGGTAATACAAATTAGAATAATGTTCATGTGAAAAAGGCACAGCAATTGATAAAATAAAGCATGAAATGCGAAAAGTAAAAATAAAATTTTATGAAATAATAACTTTGTGATAAATATAAGAAATCGTTCGTGTAAGAGACATTCATTTGGCATTTTTTTAAGATGACATATAAGCAATTGTGTGCAGCAATATCGCATGTAACAAAAAAATAAATAATTGTAACATATACGAAAGTGCAGTTGTTTACATTTATTTATGACATTTATTTATCATGCAAGTGAAATCATGATATAATGATGTCTACTGTATAACTTATACACAATTGCTTTTTAACAAATACTGTAAATAGATTAATTTGTATAAATGACAATTCTTTTATTTCATTTCGTAAAATTTAAATAATTATAAAATGTTATATGATATATTATAACATTTAAAAATTGCTAAAATATTAAAATTGCAAAATTGTAAAATATAAAAACGTGATGTAATACGTATACATATGTATCATATATATCATAAAATGCTTATTGTCCTAAATTTGTTTTGTTTTGTTGAGTTATAATAATTTAAACAAAAATTTTTGATAAGATATGTAAATACATTATCGATAGATTTCAGAAATATAATAGATATATTTTTAAGATATTAAAAAATTTTAATATTTGGATTATACATATTTAGATTTGGTGTCCCGCAATTTTTTGTCAAGTGTAGATAGAACGAATTAAATTGAGTCGAAAAATCCTCTATCATTTTACCATTTTCACAATGGTTAATGAGACATTAATTACTAAAAATTGTCGAATATTGGTCTTCAATAATTTTTTATTCAAATACTATCAAAAAAATAGTTTTACAAAAAAATAGCAAGAGACAAAAATTGTTTATTTTCTTCTCATAGAGCTCTAAGAATGTTTTTCAGAATTTTTTATTAACTTTTTAGTACTTTCTTATTGGCAACTATTTTTGCCAACATGAGAAAATGTGGTATTAAAAAATTTTGAAAAAATTCTCAGAACTTTATGAGAAGAAAATAAGCAATTTTTGTCTCTTGCTGTTTTTTTTAAAGTTGATAGTATTTGAGTAAAAAATTATTAAAAACTAATATTCAGCGATTTTTAATAATTAATATCTTGTGAAAATTGCAAAATGGTACAGGATTTTTCGATTCAATTTAGTCCGCTCTATCTATACACTTAAAAACACTTAACAAAAAATGGCGAGACACTCTGTATATATAAACAAATTAATTTACTACTATAAAATTTATTGTTTGTAAAATAATTAAAAAAGTAATAATTATGATGAATTTTTGGGAATGGTTAATCTTTCAATATTTTTATAATCTTTAACAGTTAGGAAAGTAAATAAATATATTAATTATAAGTAATAATTGTATTATTACTAAATCAAATTTTTTAATATTTAAATCAACTCTTAAGTAATTTCTACATATAACGCACAAAATTTATTTAAAATTATATAAGATAGTATATTGGGCTGTGTTTAATAGAATATTTATTTTGCAATTGTCGGTGCTGAATATTTCAGATAATGACCCTATCTTTTGTAACTACGTGTTGGCAAGGAAAATCGGAGTAACATAGGATGGAAAGTGTTGATGGCAGCGTATTCTTTGATACGCACGCCCTCTGAAGAAACGGACCTAAACCTAAGAATAAAATTCATTTAATAGCCTATTTCAGGTTTCAGGTCACCTGATATCATCAGTTTAGTCTGCGCATGACGCGTAGGGGTAATTAGAAAAACCATTCGTGTTGAGAGATGAATTATAATTTGTGAGTCATCAAATATACGCAATGTATTGAAGTAGATGACACACTGACATGTTCTAGGCACGCACTGTTTATAGTCAAATTTTGTTTATAAATAGTCAAATTTAACGATGGATATCATGTCAACCATGTACGAAATAGTAGTTAGTAACCTTCGCCACGCCGCACCGGTTGTTCCGTTCCTGAGTTAGCCAACGTGTATCGATGTATATCATAAAACGTGTGCATTTGTAAGCGGGGACGTGTAATCGCTAAGTGACCGTGTATTCAAAGTCGGAGAACCGAAGGACTCCCGACTCCGGGTGAATTAGTGCTCCGAAACGCGCTTGTCGACGCAATGGTGAGCTGAGGTGAGCTGAGGTGACACAGGGGGCAATGGCGAAAGTCGTGAGAGGGTCCGATTCGGTGCCCATGGTCTTGTTGTGCGAACATTGTTCTAATCAGACGTTCAAACAAATTCAAGACTTCGTTCGGTGAGTCCATCTGCTTCATCGATCAATTATGATGCTTCGATTTTGTTCAATGATTTTATTTCAAGATAACATTTTTTTCATAATTTATCAGCGGTTGGAGATAGCTTAAAATGACATGAGCATCTATGTTCTTTCTCTCAACAATGATATTATACAAATCAGAAAAACAATATTTGTAAAGCATTTTTGATGACGTATGCTATTTTAATAAGTATAGATTTTAATGTTTTTATAAGTATATTAGTGCATTATTTTATAATTTGTTTTAGGCATTTGAGAGATCAACATTGTTCCAGAGAAGGTGGATCTTTTGTTTGTCTCTATGGCTATAATGGGGTATGCACTAGTCTTCCTGTGGAAGGTGTTTCTGACAAGGATTATATAGCGCATGCCATGAAGCACGCAATTATGCAACAGCAACGAAAAAGCAATGGCGATTTATCTGAGGCAAGCTCATCGTGGACTGTATATTCTGCTGTACAAAATCTACCTGCTGTTCTCAATGATCCATTTAAAGGAAAACAGAGTAATTTTTTAACTCGTACTTGGGGAGATGGATTTGTGGAGAAAATTGATATTCCAAAAAGTCCATATCTTCCTGAAGTCACCATGCAACATTTTGAAATGTATCTGAAAAAAATTGCAAGGGTAATTATTCATGCACTACAATAGTATCTAATAAATATTATCTGTAATAATTTACATTATGCTTATTATTTTAGCAATAATTTATACTTTCTATTTGTTCTTTCAGAGATATCGAAAACATTCACGTATGAATTTAAATGCCAACAAACCAACCACTCCAAATGAATTGCTCCAAAATTTTCCTAATCTTAAGAAAGTGAAGTCACTGGGTAAAATTCTCTAATATTTATATCATAAAAGATATTGAAGAATAGAATTTAGTAATAGGAATATATGTATAATCTTGAAATAAATGTAAAAGAACAATTTACTTTTGTAAGAAATGAATTTAGATTCTATTTCATGTGTCATATTTTACTCTTTACAGATAAATATTTTTATAATTAAAGGATTAATCTATTTTTAATACATCTTATTACATATTACATTTTAAATTAATCTATTTAAATTTATTTAGATATTAATTAGGTATGTTTTACATGAAAAACACAGATATGTTATACATTTATACATAAATTTAATTTATCAGCTTTTTAAGCTTTAATATTAAATAACTTTATATTGGATTTTTATTGATATAATAATAACCATGTAAACTTATAACTGATATTTATAATTTTATCTAGTTATGAAATACAACTTTTTACCATTAAAAATTACAATATTTTTTGCTTCAGATCGGCTACAATTTGATTTAACTAATATTCCAAAGATCTTCTTAGTTCCAAACTTAGATCTTTCACAAAAAGATAACTTTGATGCTGTGTTCCCGTTTGCGAAAGATGGCCTCTTAACTGAAGAATGCAATATTGTTATGCACGTAAAGCAAATGCAAGAGAAGGTATTATAAAAATAAGAAAAGAACAGATTCAGTTTATAAAGCTCATTATTGACATTGTATTTCTTAATTTAAATATTATATTATAAAAATAATTAAACAATACACAAATATGAAGTTCTCGATGTTTTATTATTTGTTTTTAATTTATACAAAATATATTGCTGCAGCTTAGTCACTATCTGGATGTTGTGGAAGTCCGAATAGCGGAGCAGGTTGCGTCAAAATCTCAAGCCTTTTTCCATGCAATGACATCTCATGATGTACTTATGGAACAACTCACACAAACTATTACGGTTCTAAAAGCACTTAGGAAAAATATTCATCAAGTCGATAAGCATCTAGTCAAGAATTCTTTAGAAATTTTACGGTAAGTTTATATACATGTAACGTATGAACTATTTAAAAAATTTACTACATTAGTATTTCTTAAAGAAAAGAATTCTTAAAGAAAGAAAAAAATAAAATTAAGTAAAATAGAAATATAAATTAATAACACAAAAAATGAATGGTTTTGCTAAAGTAAACAAATTTTACTAAATACAGATTTGAAAATAATGTGAGATTATTAAAATA
>NW_017259197.1:1132789-1141541 GCF_001594045.1 Atta colombica
ATTAATGGTTCAAGAAAAATTAAAACTTATGGCAACTGTGCATCAAAGTCAACCGATGATACAATTATTGTTGTCTACGCCAGATTATGTTGCGGCATTAGACCTTATTTCTACGACGCAAGAAATTCTCTTGCAAGAACTGAACGGAATACATAGCTTTAGGTAAATAGAAATTTTGAAGAAATTATTTTTATAATTTATGATTATTATTTGTTTATAATTTTATTAATAAAAAATTATTGAAATATTTACAACTGTTATAAATGTTATACAGACATTTAAGTTCTCAACTGACCGAAATGGAGAAACTTGTGGATAAGATGCTGTCGACTGAGTTTCAAAGATACGCAACAGCGGATCTCAATAGGCCATTAGGTGGCGAGAATACCGTTTTAGATGGCGTAAGTACATAAATAATGTTGTAACATTGCATTATATTCTTTGTTTTTAGCAAACAAACCTCCATACATTTCTTCCCAGTGAGATTGTTTATACATTCTTAATGAATAGGATAAACTAGTCTCCATCATTTCTGGTCTACTACGTCAAAAACATTTTCAATTCGTGGATACATACAAAGAAGAAGCTGTGACCACTGTAAGAGCCTTAACAAAGCAACGGGTGATAGAAGCTTTGGCAGCGAGTGATTGTTGCAGCGATCAGCAAGCAGCAGCTCTCGAAGTCGGAGGTCTCTCATTGACAGAAAGATTATCTTTGCTCCATAATACTATACAGTCTTTCACATTTCTTCTATTACGAGTTAAGGTAAACATTAATTTAATAATCCTATTTATGTATATACACACTTATGCTCTCCTTTATTATCTTCTATTTTATATTATTTATTGTGGATTTTTAACATTAAATGTCTTGTATAACTGAGTATTAAAATTGATATTAAGATTTTTTTAATTGTGTCGCTATGGAATAAATTAAACGTATTATATAGAAACCTGTTTATTATATATAAATTTTGTTATATTAGGCAGTTCATGATGTAATGAAAGACACCGCGGATTTATCAGCAGGACGTTTATGCGATGGCTCGTTTGATGAATCCGTACCTGATCGTTTATTGACTCGAGAAGAGCATTCGCGAGTGATTACTAAACTTTGTGACATGATTACTTCTGTGTGTGATTACTGCCACGAGCGAATGGGAAATCTACTTTCAGCTGGGGCAAGTGAGAAGGATAAATTCCACAATGATAAGGACAAGATAATTGCTGATGTTTCACAGAATAAATTAGAGGATAAAGACTATCATACTTGGAATGATAAGAATTCTTGGTTGAGTGAAAGAGCAACAGCCGTTCAAGTTTGCCAATTAGCCAATATGGTCGAAGAATTTACACACACTTGTGAGAAACTTTGCGGCAAACAATGTACTGCTTTACGATCGGCATTTAAAGTAATTATTATTTGTGCACGTCATTTAAAATTTACTTATCAAGTAAAGTAATCCTTCTGTCAATACATAATTCATATTTTTACAGGCGCAAGCAAGTAAATTTGTACACCGCTTTCATAATGAACGCAAAACTAAGCTGACGCTACTATTGGAATCTGAAAGATGGAAACAAGCTGATGTACCATTAGAATTTCAGTCGTTAGTAACGTATGTATACGAGAAAAAACGTTTTCCACTCAAAATACCCACGTGTGAGGACAGCATGAAGAATGAAAGCGTGGGGAATTTTATCATAGTTGGCGATGAAAAATTTGCTGTTGTTGGAACTGCTCTGATGCTTATACAGATGATACATGAATATTGCAGGTAAAGCTAAATTACAAAGTATTGTTCATAAATCTTTTATAATATAATATACTTCGTTTTTAGGACTGGTAGTGAATTAGTTGCCTTGTCTGGAACTATAGGAAGACAATTAGCCGAATTGTTAAGACATTATAATTCACGATGTTGTCAACTAGTTTTGGGTGCAGGTGCAATGGAAGTTGCGGGCTTGAAAACCATTACAAGCACGATTCTCGTATTGGCGGCGCGAAGTCTTAAGCTTGTATTGTGGTTTATGCCTTTCGTGAAGGCACATTTTCAAGGTGATTTAACATGCTGAATTATTGTGTTAAATATAATTTAAAAACATATAAAATTTAGCAACAAATGAAACATTAAATATGAAAAGATTTACTTAAAAATATTCTATATATGCATTTAATACATCCAGCATTCACGGGACAAAATCCAAGTCGAGGACTCATTGGCACGTCTGGTATCAGTGGAGGAGTAGCTCTGTTAGATAGCGTTGAAAGAGATATTCGCGCACACATTCGTGAAATTGAAGGAAAAATCCTCATTATTGTAGATAATTTATTAGGTGGACAAATATCTAAATGGACAGCAAGACCTCCAGTGCCATCCAAATCTTTCAGAAACATTTCTAGGTAAATTGGGTAATGTTTATAATATCCAATATTTATAACGATTATGATGTCTAACATTCTTGTCTTTCAAAACTTCATTTTTATTTTGCAGTTATCTAATGAAACTTCATGAAGCTGTTTCTGGTATTTTGCCTACTGTCGAAGTACAATCTCTTTATCGTACGGTAAATTCATCATTCAAGGAAAAACTTAGAGAACAACTAGTTAAAATGAATATAGTGAACAATGGTGGCCCACAACACGGTGTGGTTACATCAGAACTTACATTTTATCTTGAAGCCTTAAGAAAATTAAAAGTTCTACCGAATGAAGAGTTAAATGACAATTGGATGAGCGATATATGGACTAGATAACATGCAGAGCGCGTAATATACTGCATTATAGAAGCAATGAAATATTATAGAAAAAGATGACTAAAAAAATTAATGCATTTGTCTTCCTTTACTCATTATATTTAAAATATGAAACATATAGTAACAATGCTCTTTGATTGTCTAATTTTATGAAAAAAATATTATTTGCGTTAAATTTTGAATATTATGAATACTTTAAATAACTATTGATAATTTAATATGACAAAAATAATTATACATATTAGCAGATTACGACATAGCTTTGCTAGTTTGATGTAAAAAGAAATAAGAAGTTTCTATAAAATACATATTTAATATTGAAAAAAGAATTTGCCGCTAATTATAGCTGATTTCGTATTAAGTTAAATAATCTTAATTTGCTAAAATATTTGGTATCGTTTATATTTAAAAATATAATTTTGTGAATACATTTAATTAATTTGTCGTAATATGTTCATCTCTCTCTCAAGTACTTTTACTGGCCATAGTGTTCAAACAAAATTAGTGTAGAATATACATATATCTATCATAGAAACTTTGAGAATATTATTTTCCAGAATAGACAAAAATAAGTATAGGCAAAAAGAAGGAAAGAACAGCATCTATTTATTTGTAATTTAACATTACATTTCGCAAACGTTTCGGTATATAACGGTGCTGTAATAGGACCAAACGTAGTAACTTGTAAGATTTTGTATAATATCGATTTACTGTGCAGTACTTTTAAAGTTACACGTTTCTTTAAAACGATATATACATTTAAATAATTTCATTTAAAAGGCTTTTTTTCATAATGAAAATTTTATATCAGATTCAACCAAGTTCATACATGTATGTACAAACAAGTTAAAAATGACAAATGTATTTATTATTATATAAATTTATTATTATTATATTAATTGTACATTGATTATAATTAATTAAAAATAAAAATTTGTAAACAATATATGGCCCACATCTAAGAAAAATTATAATAAAAATGTATGTGCTTTTCATTTATACTTCGGCAGAAAAAGAATGCATAATGATATTAATGTTTTTAATTTATATACATATATTAATGAGACTCCTATGCAATTGTGTTAATTTGTTATTATAATTAAATATGAAAGACAATATGTTTTTCTAATGGTGGAAAATGTTTGGCTATTTTAGAAACTATTCACTCGTATGTAATAATTTATAAATTATTGAATTTTATTGCGGATTGTAAGATGTACACCATTCCTAATTTGATCTAGTCGTACAAGTTGTACATAATGTATGCAAGGAAAATATATTAAAAAGTAATTAATTTAATTCATAAATAAATTAATTCATAAAAAAATTTGCGAATTGTACACGTGTTATGCGCGTCATGGTTTAGCGGAGACATACTAACATGTAAAGCTCTGAAAACATTTTTATATCATAAAAAAATCAAAGAAGCTAAATGAAAGTGTTCAAAGTCGATGATTACAAAAGATATCCTTGTAGATTTCTTTATCAAGACTGATGAGATCTTCCGTTAGATCATTGCGCATATAGTTGAAACGTTACGCAGAGTGATTAACGTAGGTGTAAATTATTATATCTTGTACTATCGTGATGTATTCTGAGCGTTAATATAAACAATTAAAAATGAATTGTCATTAACTGGAAACAGTATAATGTTATTACTTAAATAAACTGCTCCTAAAAATGTTTATCAAATTTTGTAGGATGCGTAGTAAGAACTGGATTAATAAGAATTAATTATTTATATCACACATAATAAATAGTTATATTGAAGACAGATATGCTCTATTGTTCTATATTATATGCGAAAAAGTTTTTATTGCATATGTGTACAAGTATTATTTGTTTTTTATAATAATTTACATTTCATACAAAAGTGATGCAAGTGAGAGGCTGAGCCATGAACTAAGCGCTTCGTTTCCATGGTAATACAAAGTGAAACATATCCATAACCTGAAGAAATATGGAATTGTGCGAATAAACTACTACAGTTTTTAGTATCATTTTTTTATTGTGTTTTAAAAATAATGACTGCAGAAAACTAGTAATTAATTTTATTGTAGATATATATTAAATTTGTTACAGCTTTGTAAAAAGAAATGTATTAATATAATATATTATTAAATAATTATAATTTGAAGTTAAATCGATGAGTGTATATTTTTAAAAATATACTTTTCATTGTTTTCTAATTTTGGAAGAATAATTAATAAATATAAGAATAATTAAATAAACGATTTAAAGAAATCTATCTGTAACTATCTAATACGAATATAATTCAGTTTTGTAATTATTTGTCTTTTTTATTTACAATATTTATTCATAGCAGTTAATATCATATGTTTTTAACATTATAAAATTAATTACGATAGAATGAACTTTCTAGTGAGGAGTCTATGCGAGAAATTGCATTACGGCTCGCAGTAGAAGAAGAAAATAAACGCAAAACTGATCCAAATGAAACTCACGAACGATCCATTATTATCCTTGGCAGCAAGGGAGTTGTAAGTGATGAAATTAGGAGCATACTATTATCGCGTGATGTACTTTGCATTTCAAATTGCATTTTGTAGGGTAAAACAACAATGGTGTATCGATTTCTTGAAAAAGATGAAAGACCAAAACCAACTATAGCGATGGATTATTCATTTGGTCGCAAAACTGTGAAAAGTTTAGTAAGTGACAACATATATATGTTTTTTACTTATGTACTTAATTTTCTACAAAAATACATTCAGGGATAAAGTTTAATTTCTTTGCACTATAGAAGAATTATAAACATATATTAGCTAAATTTTAGAAAATAAATTTATATGCTTATAAAAGTGAAATTATTTAATAATAATTGTAATATTTTTATCATAAAAAAATGTTAGTATATTTATTAACTAAATCAAATTTTTTGTTCTTTATTATTATTAATTATTATTATTAATTATTATTATTATTAAATTAAATTTCTAAATATTATACTGTTGTAGGTGAAAAATATAGTGCATGTGTGGGAAGTGGGTTACTTGGCTTCTTCTTTGATATCTGTTGCGATGACAGGTTCTACATTAACACATTCCCCTCATCACACCGTGTTATTAATAATGTTAGATTTATCGCAACCAGAAGAATTATGGTCTTCCTTCGAGGAAGCTCTTTCTGTAATACGAAATGGTTCGAAAATGAGTTACGACACTAACACAATTCAAGAATTACGGAATAAGAGGGCAGCAGATAGAAAGAAAGAATTGGAACGTGGAGTTGATCCATTTTTTATGAAAATATGTATTATAGGTGGACGATATGATGAATTTAAGGTAATAAATAATACATATGTATAAATATGTATAAATATTATAAAAAGAGTGAAAAGAGATATATTTTTCTGCATTGTACAAAGATAAAATTAAAAAATGTTACAGTAATTTTAATTCATTGCTATAGTAATATTATAAAAAATTAAAAAGAGTTTAATATATTAAACTCAAAAAGTGTATATATATATATTATATATATATATAAGTTATTAATATTCTTTTTAAGCTTTGAATATTTCAAAAGACAACTGGCATAAATTTTATATCTTTTTATAATATTGTAATTTAGACTAAATTTATTTCAATATTATCTATTTTTTTTGTGATTAACTTCTGTAGGAATTTGATTCGAGTAAAAAAGAATTTATTGGAAAGATATTGAGAGCGATAGCTCATAATCTAGATGCGAGCCTTTATTACTATTCCTCTAAAGATAAATTTCTTGTACGACGACTTAAAGATTTATTATCTCATTATGGATTTGGTTCTTCATTTATGTAAGTTTTGATAATAAGTGCAATTTAATAAGTTTTAATATTGACCAAGAGCTTATTTATATTTTATGAATTACATTGTGATTACTCTCGACATTATGTCTTTTTACGAAATGAAACGTAAGGGAGGATAAGTGTATCGATTATGAGAAACCGTTAATGATGCCGGCGGGCATGGATTCTTTTGGACGAATCGATTTGCAATTCCCTCAAACGAGACCATCGGCAATTTTAGATACTATCAAACAGATCTACGTCTCACGTATACCACAAGTATCGAGGAATGACGAAAGTACTTTGGAGGATCCCAGTAATGATCCTAATTTTAACGAGCCTATTATCGATAGATTGAGAATGCAGCGGGAAGAGGTATATATGTTTGTTTGTTAATTTTGCTTAATAGTTAGTAAATATTAGCTTGCGTAAAAGATTTGTTAATCTTAGGCATTACAAGTAAACTAAATTGATTATTTTCTTCCAGGAGATCAGTGTACTGCTGAATGACATGATGGAAGGTCGTATGCCGAAAATTCCTATGCCCGATCCAATTTAGAGAGTATAAAGATTTTATGTATCTATTGCGATTTTGAAGCAGTAAATGAAAATATATAATTATTTGATAATTTATGCCATATTATATTGTAAGCCATAATATACAGAATTAATAAAGATTAATAATAAGATTAATAAATTATTTTATGCATATAGTTAATAATAGGACATATATTTTCTTAAGATCATAATGTATCAAAACCGCATTACTTCCTTCTACAACTTAGTACGTAAAGATAAGGAAAACAAACAAACTGTTGCTAGCTTTGTTTCTTGAGATAAACTGATAACAAGACTGTAATAATAATAATAATAACAATACCTCTTTTCTTAAAACGAGGAAGAAAGGAAGAAATAATAATGAAGATAAGATAAGTATGTTTTATTAGATAATAATTTTATGAATAATGTCTTTTTTTAACATTTTATTGAAAGAGAGTTTTAAAAATATTTCTAAAAGAAGAAATGAGATTGTTTTTTAATTGTTTGTACTTTATTGATGATTAATTTCTTTTTCATGTACTATTTTTATACATTTCTTAATATAACAACTTTTTATGTAAAGTTCTTGAAATCTTTTTCTGCAGAAGTTAAAGGTATAGAAGAAAAATTGAAGAATTCCTTGTCATTTGAATTTAATATTGCTCCAGATAAAATAATCACGTTTTAGAAATCTCTCTTCTTTTTTTCTTTTTGCTATTCTTTTCTTTCGGATAAAATTAACTCTAAATCTCAATAACGGTGGCACGTTGTCTGAAGAAATTCTCCCATAAAATAATTAACATTTAATAAAAACTCAGGGTAATCTAGAAACCCACTTCGCTCCTGCTTCGTTCGCGTTTCTCCTTTCATCGTAGTGCCCTCGAAACCCCGTCTCCTTTTCCCTCCCACGCACAATAGCCAAGAGGGATGGTAGGGAGAAAACGTCCCGCACCGCGCCGACGTGATGGTGTCGCTGATAAGAGGCGCCGCGCACGTCGCGTGCGCCCGTCGTAAATAGAAGCGCATGCGTATCCCGCTCCGGTCGCTCCCGATACGCGCAGGGTATCCGAGCATTTACGAAAACGGGGCTCCGGCTGGGGGGGTCTCGCCACGAAGAGCTCTCTCGTTTCCTTGCCATCGTTTCCTCAGTGAAAATGCCGCCGCGATAGAGAGCCGCGCGTGCTCTCCTCGAGCTCTGGTCGCGCCCCCCTCCGTGACAAGAGTCGGCTGTCTTATCGATAGAAGCTCACTCGCGAGCTCAACGCTGATACTCACCCGCTAATTACTACACGCTAATCAATCGCACGCGTGTTGCTCACGATTTAATCTTGTCTTTCTTTCCCGCTGTCTTACATTCTCTCTGTTCCATTTCCCTTTTCCGCGCATAGCCTTCTCGTTCTTTTTCGTTCTTTGTCGGCCCTTATCACCGCCCTCCTTCCGTCTTATTCTCTCTCCCTTCTACGTTCCTTTTTACACGCGCGATACGCACTGCTAAGTCTACGGTTTGACAGTCCGCGAGTGTCACGGATCGTTTTTCGCGCCCGCGGACTGTGGACGCCGCTTCCGGAGAACGGCGCACAGGTGTAGTCAGGTGAGTTGCGAGACATGTAGCAACTCCGAATGGCAGAATGAGAGAAATATATATATATATATATATATATAT
>NW_017259197.1:1141641-1148687 GCF_001594045.1 Atta colombica
TATCGACGGAAACCGGCCGCGATGATTCGCAGCGCTCTTGCGAAAATCGGAGCCATCAGCCAAGTGCTGAATTGTGGAGAACGCGGACGCGCGCGCGCGCGCGCGGGTTCACGTCACACGACCCATTTACCTGCGACGTGCGTCGCGATCGTCGTCGTGGCCTCCCCGCGACGCTGCTACCTTTCTCGCCGTTATCGATTCTGCTATGAACGCCCCCTCCGCTGACAGGTATCTCGCTGTCTCTCTTTCCTTTAGCGCGAATCTTGAATTTTGAATCGGCACGCGTATGGCTCAATCGACGATCGATGACATCTATGCGCGCGTATACACGTGAGATTTATGCAACACGCTTCAGCCATGCGTGAGATTGTGCTCATCGAGATTATCCGGTTGGATTGTACTTTGAATAATATCGTATGCCGGCGAGATTTTTTTATTTTCTTCCGCGTATTTTTTTCTTTCAATAAATTGTCGCGAAAGGAGAAGAATTTTTCGTTACAATTGTTTTTCATCAAGAAATTAAGGCGATTGTCTTCTTTTTATTGTTAAATTATCTACAGTATTTTTTAAAGATATTCATTAATATTAGTATATGGAAAGAAGGATTTTGCTGAAATATTTAACTAGATGCAGATCTGAAAATAATTTTGTTGGATTATCAAAATGATTATATAGAAAATTAAAACGTGATATGCAATGTGGCAAAAATTTTTGACATTTTAGCAACCAATTTGTATATTTTTCATAATTATTTTGATAGTTGAATAAAATTTTTTTCATAATTATTTTCATATCTCTATTTAATTAAATTTTTAGATACTTTAGCAAAACCGTTTTTTTCCATGTAATATTAAATGCTTATCAATTAATTTTGATATTATATATTTCAGCTGCAATTTAGGACTGTTTTAATATTAACAAATAATCGGAGCAAATAATTGTTTGCTTGAAATGGAAATTGTAACATTTTATAAAAATATTAGGCACTAAAATCCACCTTAAATTTTTTAATCCGCCCGAATATGGTCTTTGCATATTTTTTTGTTAAAATGACGTGGTCTTCTCTGTTACTGCAAACTAACATTATCGCAAGCTAATTTAGTTTATGTGAATAGTAGTTCTATATTACACTTGTTTCCATATATATTTTTTTTCTTTTTGAATCTCGGATATAAATATCTATTTCATTGTGTTATACGTAAATTATATATAAATTATTATTCAACAACGTCGTCCAAATATTGAATAGAATGTGCATTGAATGCCGTTTTCAATATTTAATTATTGCCGATTATTGATCGCATCGCGATTGAGTATACTAGAGAACGTACTCGTAAGAAAAATTTTAATTTAATCATAAACTTAAGAAAATTTTTGATCTCTTTTTACTCTTTATATGAATTTTAATTAATATCAAGTTTGATGGATAAAGTTTAAAATAATATTTGATTTTTTGATGCCGTTTTTAGTGATATAAATTCTCTATTACAAAATATACTTTATACTTTTCACACACACACACACACACACCACACACACACACACACACACACACACACACGCACGCACGCACGCACACGCACACGCACGCACGCACACGCACACGCGCGCGCGCACACACACACACACATGCACACGCACACACGCACACGCACACACACGCACACACACATTTATTTAACAATCTGTTTTGAAATATCACCTTTATTATACTTTTATTACTATGAAGCAGTTTCAGTCATCGCGTAAATTATCGTTTCCGTTAACTAGTTTTATGATAGTGCATTCTCTCTCTTTCTCTCTCTCTCTCTCTCTCTCGTTTTTTTTCTCTTTTTCTATTTTTCTCTGCGATATAAAAAGATAACTGTTTCTTGAGCATAAGCGGATGCCCAAGCGAACGTGCTAAGATCACTTAAGACCGGATATTACGTGCTTGCCTTCGCAACGATTTTGGACGCTGAGCCAGACACCTTTTTGTGGTCACGCGAATCTTTGCTCTTTGTAATTCTAATACCGTGCTTACGATATGCATACTGAATATCTTTATTAATTATTTTGAACAACATGTCTTGAAAAACATTGCTTCAGAGAAACTGAACTGACAATTCTCATGTACTTTCTAAAAAGACCAGCAAATCGTAAGCAAGAGACTTGAAAATTATGGTTTACATAAGGCAGTGTCTTAATTAAAATTGATAAAGTTAAAAAAAATTGAAACTCATATAGTGAAACATTAGTTTATTATACATACTTGCTAGATACATGTATTGTAATATTGCAAATCATTGCAGAGGTGCCGCAATAATAAACTAGTTTAACTAATTCTGGGATGGCGCGGTTTGTTACTCCTTTTACGGACATAGTAACATATTTTACTACATTGAAAATATCTCAGTTAATAGAAGTGATACGAGTGTATTTGAAAAGACGATTCACTATCTGATCGCTATGTCACTAACAATAAGTATTAACATATTATCCTAGCCATGAAAAATTGCTAATTATATGTATTCTGTCCCATGCATCATTGTGAAACATATAACAGAGGCATATAGTTTTGTGCAGTCGAGGTCATCCTTAATGCCGTACTCTCCGCATCGTGATTAACCTTTCCCAACTTGATCGACTGATCTCAGCGAAACGAAATTTCGGGAGTAATTATTGTCGAACGAAATAATGATTGTATTTTTTGATAGCTTAAAAGATACGATATCATATTTTTGTTTTAATGATTCTGTACCAGAATCATAAAAACCCTTTATTGCAGAATACTCCAAATTTTCATGGTGACGTGATTGTTTCAATGGATTTCTTCTCAGTTTCCTTACTTCGTAATTACTTTGCCTTCTCGTATTTAATTGTTAAGTTTTTATTTAGCCGCTAAACTTTTCGTGATCTTGTCGACCTTGATCTCGCTAGTGGTTCTGCGTGTCGCTCAGTATATTTTTAATTCCTATTTGAAAGCACATCTTTTTCCTTTCTTCGTCTCTAAGTTGTTGCGTTCTTCGCTCAAAATATTCCAGACCGGTTCTTATTTTCATTTCTGTATCTCTTTCCCACAAAAAAATTGGTGTTTAAATAATATATGTTTAAATAATATATGTTTAAATAATATACCGGGACTATTCTTTCGAATCTTAAAGATATGAATATATTTATTAATTATCTCTATTGTACAATTTAAATATACCATTTAAAAGCGAATGATTGCTGTTCAGTTACATTGATCTTGAAATGAACATCGTCTGAGAGATCAATCGAAATGAATCTCTTGCTTCTCTCTGGCGTGTCCTTGTTCTTCTTTCGGGAACAGTGAAGGATCCCGGCCTTCATACCGGCGAATTTGATTTTACGAGGTAGATTATTTCATCGTGACGTCATATTATCCGCATGTATATATCACTGCGACGGGAATCGTTTCGGCTCTCTTGTAGACTATCGATCGCAGGTAGAACTGTGCGCCGGTGCGACGATGAACGTGCAATCGTGTTTGTGAGTGGCGAAGTCAACAAATGCGAGATTGCACATGGAAAGTGATGCCACAGAGGAAAATGTGGATACGTACCTGGTGGGACCAGGCCACCAGGTCGCACGCCATTGCGGTATTTTCCTGGATATCAACTTTTTCAAAGTACTCAAGTGATTTTAGTTATTACCTTTTTCTATATAGCGAATAATATAGTACTATTTGAAGTATTAGAATATTTATTTAAATGATGTGACTAAGGTAAAATTACTTGAAACTGAAGAGGAATAATACTTTTTATTTCATTATTGCACGTTTTCACAACAATATATAAAAATAATAACGCAAGTTATTATGTAATATCATATGCATGACAAAAATTTGAATTTTGTGATATCTTAAAAATTAAAATAGGGAATAAAGAGATATTATTAATTATGTAAATATTAAAAATCTTTTTTAATATTCTTTAAATATTTTTAAATGTTTGCGCTTTTTACATAGATATTAAAGAAAGTTTTCATAAAAATATGCTAGCGACATATTATGCGCGCGAACACATCAGTTTTAGTAAATGATAGAACAATAAGCTTTTTCACGAAGCAATTTCGGATACTTTGAAGAGTGATTATTGGATTTTTCTGACATTATTTCCGTGACTTGCAGATCATCGCATCGCATAGAATAATAAGATTTGTTTTTTTTCAGCTAAACTTTTTTGCACAATTTATCTCTTTTTTCTTTTTTTCTCCAATCTAGAAAGAAGAAAAGAAATAAAAAAATTTAGCTAAAAAGAACAAGCTTCTCTAATAATGATTCCATGATTACATATACTATTTTTATATCTTCTCTCTTTCTCTTTCTCTTTCTCTCTCTCTCTCTCTCTCTCTCTCTCTCTCTCTCTCTCTCTTTTCTTACTACTACTATTTCTATTTCAGCGATAATCGTATCGAAATAATGCATTTTCATTTATATAAATCCTATTTTTAATCAACATAAGACATTTAGTGATACGAATCGAGGAAGAATAGATTTGTGTTTACAGTTAGCACTATACCATGTATCGATAATATTTAAAATATTCATTTTATTTTTGCAAGATATATTTTTCAAGAAGCATATCTACGAAGAAGAGATTAAACGTATTGTATAGCAATTGATTGAAATCATTAAATTATTAAACAATTTATATCAAAGAGAAATAAATTGTTTAAATGGCTTAGGTTTCGATCGATTACTACTCGTAATGTTGGTTATTTTTATAAGTTCTGCACTTATTGCGTAACTATATTACTTACAATACTTTCATTAGATATAATGTGCTTATTACGTGCGCCTACCGGGAAATGATGTATTTGCATGCATCTTGAGATAGAGAGTGTGCCTTCGTCTGAAACGAATTCTCGACGTCATTAAGCAAGATGTCCTCCTACACACCAAGGAAAGGTGTGCATAGAATAATTCTTGAGTGTTCAGTCGGCAAGGGAAAGGCACTGGAGCCAGTGTCTTACGAAAGAAAGGTTCTTCGAACCTGACCGAAGATGGTAGCAAGGAAGGGCATTATCTGCCATTACATTTGCAAGTTAACAGGCGCATTATTTGCGACGTTCAAGGTTCAGGCTTTATCGTGTTTAATTTAACTTTCGTAAGCATTTTTTTTTCAAAATAATGCTTTTCGGATTTTTTCGGAGGCAATTATGATATCCATCAGCGATAAAAATAATTAAAAAAAAAAAATAAAAGAATAGTTTTAAACTACGCAAAATAATTTTAATAACATCTGAATATTTTACGATTTAAAATATTACTAGCAACATGATACCAAATATATTAAACTATTAATAAAGAAACAAATTTTTTATATAATTAGTTTGTTGCTTTTATAAATTTATATAATATTTATGATTTCTCTAATATTTTGCTAATATTCGCGAATTTAGTGCTGATCGAAATTTTATTTATAATGTTAAAATTAGTTTATAAAATGATCATATATAGTTTTATATATATATATAGTTTCATATTCAAAAGTTATATTTTATTGAATTGTAATATTTACGTAATGAATTGTCAAAGTAAAGTTAAGATTTTTCTATATTGATTATTTTCTTTTGCATATAGGAATTAATATTGCGTCGATGTTTTCAATGCAGTTAAAGGCACGTTCCGGCACGTGGCGATCAGCACAATTATGTTTCATAACGAAGCAAAGTTCGTTACCCCATGAATAATTGGTTCGTTGTCCTAGCTGAAGAGTGTGAAACTCGCCCTTGAAGGGCGCAGTGGTGCACGTCACTCTTTCAAAAAACGGGAAGTTGTTAGTTCGCAGCTTTTATTGAAATTAAAATTAAATTGCCGAAATTGCTGTTATACATTCTTATTTTAACAATCTATAAGAAGAACTTTTTCACAAAATTCTGATAGTTATATTATTTCTATGATAGTTATTTTACATTTGTACTGTGTGTGTGATAACTTTCTTTGAGGTAAAAAAGGCCAATATATGTAATTTATAATAACACAGTATATGTATTATTTTTGCAGTAATTTCTTTGCAAGTATTTTTATCAGGATTGTAAGAAATCATTTCACATATAACTTGATCGGCATGGAATAAAATAATTACTTTATTTATATATGATAAATATCTTAAATATTGTCAATGATAAAAGAATTAAGGTGGTTTGTGATAACAGAATTTATATTGAATTATTTTAATCATAAGAAGTGTCTTAATTATATTTTTACGTCTTTATGATCTACGAATATTTACCAGTTTCGGATTACCAGCTTGGTCTCGACGGGCGCCATCAGCGTTTATCAGTGATAGAGCACGTATAAAATAAGTGTCTCGACACAAGACGATACTATGAAAGGAAATCTTTAAATGAAGCAGAGCATGATAGCATAACAACACTTTGCAATGTTCCGTATGAAATCACTGTACGCTTGGCTGGAGCCCTTCCTTGGCATCTCAAGTTTACTCAGGCACTCCCTTTTCTTTATAATCTAAGCCTGGATATTGTCGGCCGACGACCGAAGAGCTGTATTCAATGTAATTACCATTAACTTCAGTTACTACTGTCAGCATTATTATGTATTTTCTGTTTGCTAATAACCAATATTATCAAGCAATTATGATAATTAAGATGTAACAATGAATTATCATTTGGCATTTTTAAAAATGATTGTCGAAAGTTTAAATAGTTATCCTGTACATATTTATGTGATATATTTTGGAAAAAATATTTTTATAAGAAAAAATATTTTAAGATTTAAAAGAATATCTATGTGACGTGATTGAATTTGATATTTTTTTAAATGCGAAAGATCTTATTGTTTATATATCATTCATTTATTTCGTTATCATTTCGTTATCTTGATATAAGTCACAGTTTGTATTGTTTCAATTTGCTGTTTCAGGAAAATGTTTACGTTTATACATAATTTTCATAAAGAACATTGATAAAATATTTATTAAATTTGATTACATTTTTGTTTCTTTTAAGTAATTGGCATTTCTGTATAATTTTTATAGTATTCTTGTATATCTTATATATCTAAGTTAATATTATTTTAT
>NW_017259197.1:1148787-1151597 GCF_001594045.1 Atta colombica
TGCAAATATAACAAAACTCTTAAAAAATTAAAGAAATTGTAGATTAATTAAATTAACTCTTTGATTACAATTGATAATGAGCATGGATGCTGGATGCTCGATATGGAGCAGTATTGTATGGAAGTAGAATTTGATTCTGGCCTACTGTTCATACACCATTCTTCATCGTGTCAAACAGTCTTTGACGAAACAAATGCAGATCAAAACAATTGAAACATTCCTGCATTGATAACGATGAGGTATCATAGTAGAAAAGAATCGTCACAAAAGATTCTTTAGAGGGAAGCTAC
This sequence comes from Atta colombica, assembly GCF_001594045.1. Lineage (NCBI taxonomy): Eukaryota > Metazoa > Arthropoda > Insecta > Hymenoptera > Formicidae > Atta > Atta colombica. The sequence continues at coordinate 1,149,078 of NW_017259197.1, forward strand.
TATAGTGGCTTGTCTAATCAGACGTTTAATTGCGACGAATATTCCGCATATTTTATTTCTTTACTTCACATTTTTAATATTGAATATGAATTACTTTATCGTATTATTTGATCAGCAGAAAGAAGCAATCTAGCAAGCAAACTTTCAGTTAAAAATTTGTAATGTCAAATTATATTACATAAAAATTACTTAAATATAAAAATTTAATTATGTAATATCAAATTATATCAAATTATAATGTTAATAATTTATAATATTAATTATATCTATTTTAATGTATTTTTAATAATTTTTGTAAATTGCTGTTGCTCCTATTTAATATATCACTAATTTCATTAAAACAATTTAACTCAAGAGATGCGTTAACTCTTCCGTACACACGATAATTTTATCCTTTACTACACATTATTCGTGTCCCGGAAATTAATTTTTATCACTTTAACAAATATAAAAAACATTATTAAATGATTCTTACATATGTTAAGTAATATAAATCTTAAATAACATCTTTAGAAAGTGTTGTTGTAGATTTAAAAAAATTGTAAATGTTATAACTAATTACTTGATGTGCTCCTACAATTTTTTGAAGAAAAGAAATGTGCAGGATACGAATGACCCAATTGCGTATCTAAATGCGTTAGTATAGACATTGTTTACTTTGAAACTTTGTAAGCAATTCAAGTGAATTGATTTACATTTTGACATATGTATATATGGAAGTTAAAAATAAAATGTTATTTAACTTAAGAAATTGAATTACTATTGTTTGTTTGATATTTAACAATGTTGCTTTAGTAAAAAGATGCCTGAATTCAATAGATAATGTTGTGTATAATTTCATTTAATAATTTCAAAGCTACGTTAGTCTGCGACTACCGCGGTGCAGTATCTCTGTTTACACGTAACATTTATATTGCAGACATGCTTCCTATATTACCACGTCAAAAGACACAGGAATCCGTGGCACGCTGCAATGCAGTATCAGCGCTTTAGTGTACGTTTTCGAAACTCGATAACACTTCATATGTAACACACGAAATATCAAAAATGATACAGATCTAAATCGGATTTAACGAACTTAACAGAATTGCTACGGTTTTTTTTATTTTTATAAATACAAAAGTGCTTTCTGATTACTTTTGTAACAGCTCTTTAAATAATAAAACGATTGTTCAACATATGGCATCACAGTGCGCAGTTAGTATGAAAATGTTGCGTGTTTTCAACATGAAACACTACATGTCTGACGTGTATTACGAACCACAAACAATGCTTGTCGCAATTTTTGACTGGCTTCGTTATCGTTTTCAACTGGGAGAATACGGTACACCCTTTGTCATCTGAATTTCACGAAAAATAACATGGGCTTCTCTATCGTATACCTACGTTTACAATTCGTTTATATGTTTACGTAAGGCATTCTCGCATTTCTGCTTAATCGTAAAAGCGTGACGGTAACCGAGCTATGTGGGGATGACCATCTGTCCCTTTCTCTCCTTCTTCTTGAATGACCACGAACGTTTCTCGTAAGTTCATCAAATCGTCGATAATCAATATCATGTATGGACTGGTATATACATACGGAGCACGTAACATGAATATCGACATTTTTATTTTAATAAATTATTTTAATAAATAAATGCTTTCTTTTGAAACTTCTTGATCGCGCGGTATGCTTGATAAGAATGTGTGTCTTTCGCATGGATAAAATCATCATGTTTCAACATATCGAGTTATAATGTTGACACAATCTTGTGCTGTATACATTCTGTAAATCGAAATTGAACTGGAAATTGAATTATATTTTTTGCACAATATAGTTTTAACATCAGAACTACTATGAACTACTGTTTTCATCTCTGATATTTTTTATTTATTAAAAACAAATTAAAATAAATTCTTATGAAAATAAAGAAAGTCATGGAAAATAGATATTTCGTTGTATAAAGGACATAAATATTGATAAGCAAAACAATTTCACACAGAATTTTATCTTTTACATAAGAAATATAATATTAATGTAAAAACTATAGAAACAGTTAATAATAATCACTCAATACTTTTAGTGTTAAATGTAATTAACAAATAATGTTTGTTAATTTAAAACATAAAAATAATGTGAAAGAATATTAGGAAAATATTTCAAGTGATAAAAACAGAAAAATTTAGAAAAGGCAAAGTAATTTATTTGAAACATTATTAATTTATTTAAAAAAAGTAATTTATTTAAAACATTACATTAATTAAATATGATTTATAATTTTGAGAAATATTTTATGTCTTTAAATAAATTACAAATAATTATTAAATATACTAAAATACAAATTAGAAATTTTTTCCGATGAAATGAATATAAAAACGTCGATATTTGAACTGCACTAAAATATTATTCTATCTATGTAGTTCTGATCAAACAGACGCGATACAACGGGAATGAAACTTCAGGCTTTAATCCGCAATATCGATTTGATAATATGGTAAAGTGGGATTTGATACCACAGATTTGTACAGAAGCACATG
>NW_017259197.1:1151697-1155619 GCF_001594045.1 Atta colombica
TACGAAGTGTTTTCATCTCTGAATTCTTGGCACGCACCTTATAATGTGAGGAAAAGTAAAATATGCGTCGTCTTTATGACGGATAGAATTTGACGAATGATGAAAACGTGAGTTCCGTAAAGCATTGACCTTGTTGGCATGCGATCCAGTAATAAGTAAGTAAATCTTTCAGTCTCTGTTGTACAATAAAAGTATATACGGGGAGAAACTGAATAATGAAAATACCTCGCCACCTTCGGCTCGAATGTCTAAGCAGTTACATTGTCGTGAGTCTCGTGACTCAAGGACGTGCTTGCTCGCGAATTTGCTGAAATCATATTTTTTCAACGGGAAAATTTACGCTTCGTTGAATATTACTTTCGTTGAATATTAATCGAAGATTATCGCAAGGTTACCTTGTTTCTTTTCTTGCATAACATCGTGATCATGTACGAACTTGATTCAAATTAATTCAACAGTTATAATTCGTGTTAGATTACTCCTCTCCTGTCTTTTGAAACTGATAGTCTTACTATTTAACGTTAGGTACTTTCTTTCTCTCAAATTTTTTATATTATACTTTCGGTTAAAATATTTACATATAAGCGTGTTTCTCTACTTTCAATATAGAAAATTCTTAATATAATGAAGAAATAATATTGCATCAAGTAATTTTCTTTCTGCAAATAATCAAAACTTGAAAAGTTTCTTTTTTTGCTTAATAAACTTTTTTTTACAAAGATTGAGGAAATTTAATAGACGTCCACAAGAAATGATTGAAACTACAAACGTTACTTCTGCTGTCGTAGCAACATGTGGAAACTCGAGAAGCTTTTTTGAGAGAACTCGATCCTAACGTTTATCGTCTTGAGTCAAAAAATAATATTTTTATGCAATTATACTTCATATTGGTCTTCTAAGTTTTCGAATTTTTTTTTTATTGATATAAGGATATTATCATATGTTTTTACTTCGTTAAAAAATGCGTTATAAAATGATTGACATCTACTAAATAATTGTGTGTATTATTAGACACAAAATATTCTAAAGAATTTTAGCCTTAACAAAATAATTAATAGCATACAATTGGAAATTTTGTGTTGAACATTTTTTTGTGTTGAACAATTTAACACATGTTGTCTTAAAGAGTTCACTTAAATTTTTGTGTTAATTTAACACAACATGAATATGTTAGAAGATAAAAATTTTCATCAAAAATGTAATATTTTCATTTGGCAACAAATTGTGAAAGTATATTTTTAGTATATATACTTTTAGTATACTTTTAGTAAAGGTAACACTTTAATATGTTATCTTAGAAACACGTATGTTATCTTAGAATTTTATGTTCTAAAATTTTTTTAAAAAACGTTATTTTTATATTATTTTTTAATATAAAAAATATATTATTTTAATATTATTTAATATTAAGAAATGTCAAACATCCATTAAAAAAGAAACATAATTACATTATATTTAATTAACACTTTGATAAAAATTGATTAAAAATTCAAAAATTTTAATCAATTTTAACAAGTACAAAATATTTTTTACTGCTTTCCATCAACAATGTGCCGATTAAAAAAATGATTAGTTTTTTGTTAAAATAACAGCAAGTTTTTCTAATACACAAAAGAAAGAAAAAGAGAAACTTCTTTATTTTATAGATAGCTATACTGGAAGTAGGATGTAAATAAACTCTTCACAATCAGTATAAAGAGCTGATAGCTCCATAAATATTTACAGTAAATCGAGTATGTTACGTTTTCATTTATCACTTCTCTATTTTCTCTTGCGTCATAGCTTTCAACTCTCCAAGTTTATTTGTTTATCTCGTGCAATTAAAAGCCGAAATGATCTGGCACAAGAACACAAATTGGCAAAAATATATTTCCTGGCGAATTCGTTGCCTGTCAAAGCAATCATAGGTTCAAACCTATGTGTCTAATTTTTTGGTAATGAAGTTTCACCTCATAGAAAAGAGAGAGCAGAACCCACCACCTCCATACATACACTTTTCAATGTGAAACGAATTTTACATGAATTTGATCTTAACTTTTTTATAAGTCTCTTTATTTATATTATATATTTAATATTCTATTTTTAAGCTTGAAAAGTAGAAAATTTTGAAGTAATCATATTTTAGAAAGTAAAAGAATTTGCCGTGTGACTCAGGCCAATATCGATTTTAATTATATATAAAAATTAAAACAACTAGTTAGGTGTAACCTTTTCGCAATAATTATCATATATTTAATTTAATTAAATGAAATTGTATCTAGGAAGGTTTCCAAATAAATTTGAATAAAAAGATTCCGATTAAAATTAATGAAATGGCAACGAAAAATACAAAAAAGTTATAGAAATAAATGCTTTTTTGTTGCTGTAAAATGTAAATAAATAATAGTACATAGATGACGGTAGTAGTTAAGTTTTATAGAAAGTTTAATGTTTTTTAATAAAAAAAATATATTTTGATATCTTCGTTCATTTTCGAATTATACTTGCAAAACGACTGTGTAATTTACGATGGGTTAAGCTTCAAGTTGCAGATTTAAGTGTATGTTAATATTTTACAGCTTTTCAAATAATTTTTTTGTTAACATATAATATGAATAGTCAATAAAAGAATTTTATATTCAATTCATTCTTATACCTATAACGAATCAAAATTTTGAGTTTTTGTGCGTTTATATTTTTCTGTATTTTCCTTAATAATTAATAAAGAATATGAAAATTGGAAAATTTTATATGAAAACAGAATTTGACCCACAAAGTATCTACTATATATAAATCAAACAACATAATTATAATTTTATTTTAGACAAGAGAGAGATCCTTTGGTTAATTCAAACAATTATCGTGAATTAGTAGATTTATGTTTAGAAATTTATTTATACTTCTTATGATATATCTTTTTCTATAACGGATGATTTAGGAAGACATTAGATTTAATAGAACCAAAATAAAATGCATTATATCATATTCTTGTTATCATGTGACATGTATGAAAATAGAATTGTTCCGGGGTATACATTTCTAGGTTATTTATATTTATTTAAGTAGCTTCCACAAGGAAGCTATTTACATACAAATAAAATCCATATGGAAATTAACAAGTGTGTCCTTTTTATAAAAGATCTTTAATTCTTTTATAATATATCAATTCAACTATTGCCATTTTTTGTTTTTCCTAGTATGCTGGTAATATATCGTTTGGTGACCGCTAGAGGACGCTTATTGATAAACAGTTTCTCGTATGCAAAAAACAGTCACGCATACAATTAAAACCGATTCCCGAGCAAATTAATCTATAACTTACTTGGCGCGGAGGACACCGTGATCATAAAGGCGGTTCCTCCTGGGCGAGGCCTTGCCATTGCACTACGGCGAGGCTGACCCTTGCGAATACTCCTAACGTGGGTATATCGAGCGCATAATTTTTGGTAGTCGGGATCTGCGTACGCGCTATCCCGGATACACAAAATAAAAAAATAAAAAGGGGATAACCAATTTTAATTTCTGATTGTAACACATGCATTGTTTATGTAAGTATTTATATGGTTTCATTCTTCTCGGCATTATATTTCTATTGAGAATATTAAATTCGTTTTTTTTTTAAATTAATTAGATGAAAATTCTGGAATAAAAGAATTTATCTAATAGCTTAATATTTTTGGAAAATTACAAATATATAAAAAGAATTTTGTTGTAACGAAACGGTATTGTACTTGCTTTAAAAAAATAAATAAATAATTGGAATTAATTATTAATTATTATATTATATTTTATTTATGTATTTATGTATTTTTTAAGTATTCTATTTATGTTCTATTTATATGTTAAATTTAATACTTTATTAATCTGTATATTAGTAATTTCTAATATTTCACTAAATGTTCTAAAATTTAGATTTTATTCAAAGTTGAGTTGAAGTCATTAT
>NW_017259197.1:1155728-1162784 GCF_001594045.1 Atta colombica
ACATTATGTAATTTTGATATGAAATATCAAATATCTCGTAAACTATTAATTTTTTGATAACTTTAAAAAAAGCAATTTTGTAAAAAAAAACTTGAAGCTCTCACATCAAAAAATAAAAAATTTTGTAAATTTTTTTTGACACGCTCATAAAATGATGAAAAGAAAATTGCTCATTTTGTTCAGCAATTTTCTATACATAAAAATGACCAAATACAGAAATTTGAAAAACATAGAGACTTTTTAAAAAGAAATTTTAAGCTTTAAAATCTTTTTCCTAAATTTAAATTTTGTCCATTTTTAACAAAGTTATAGCTGCTGGAATTTTAAAGTTTGTGCTAGAAAGGGTTTACTTACATTAACTGAAATTCTGGTTGAAAATGGACAAATCAGGATTTTCTAGTTGAATTATTATAATTTTAGTTGAAATAATCAGAATTCTTTAATTAATATGATAAGAATTTTCTAATTTATTTTTAATTAATAGTTTTTTTAATGGCGCTATAAAATTTTGTTCCAGCTCAATATATTTTCTTTATACCAATTAATTTTATTATTTTGGGCAAAAAAATATTAAGGTACTGTTATAAAAAGTTAATAGTTTACGAGATGTTTTATATTTTATGCTACATTAAAATAAGCTAGAATAAAATATAAAATTCGTATTTCGTGAAATATTTCTTTTTGAGCATTTTATAATACTTTCATACATAGAATATTTAAAAGAATCTATTTATGTGCGAAAAATATATAATTTTTTAAAGGAAAAAAACTGTAATTATTTTTTTAATGTATTGTTGCTCTTATGAAGAAAATGAGTTAATAGTAAAATAGAATTACTAACTCATTTGTTTTTTATATCATTTCTTTCTATCTTTAATGGAATGAATACCAGAAGCAATCCCATTGCTATCGCATCCTGCGATATATTTCTGCAATTTATAAAATGATAAAAATATTATAAAGAAGCTCAAAAGTCAAAGAGACTATTTCTTACATAGTTTCACTGAAAATATTTGTCCAAATGATACACGTGTATTGTGTTGATAAATAAATATTTTCACCTGATACTACAGCTTTTAATGAATAAACATTACCGAATAATAATACGAGAAAGTTGGAGGCAAAATGTATACGGGTAAATTGTATATAAATAGAACAAATAAAAAAACATTACTGCAAATATTATTTACGATAATGAAATCGTCAAGATTACATTCAAGCTTGAATTTATTTTTCTATAACAATAACTGTCGGACTCGACTGCTTTTAAACGAATGACCTGTTGGGCGCAATCGGTAGGCAAGAACTGTGCGCAATTTATAGCATTTTCTCTTGGGATACATTGAGTGTAACCTCGCACTACAGTTGCGTGTAAGTACTGCATCAGTGCTGCACTACACAAGTGTACATACATCATGGTGTACACTACTTCACTTGTTACTGTGTTTAATTCTGTTGGCGATTGATTTCCATTTTCAAATTTTTAATGTCACACTGGTTTTACACCATCTCTTTGAGAGTAGCAAAACCCCACTTCGTGCATAAAATTTGCATTGCACTAGAGCCACGGAAACACCCCAGATAACATTTATGTTGCATAAGATATCTAAAAGACTTTTTTTCTTTTAGACATTTTATATCTTTTAGACATCTTTTAAACATAAGACGTCTTTTAGATATCTTATGCAACATAAATGTTATCTGGGACGTTATACTGAATGAGTTTCACCACCAGCCAAGGAAACACGCTACATTGTCTGAGTGCACTGATGGGCGATAGTGCAGCCAAGAGAAAACACTTATTAGTTTTTGCAAGGATTGTGTCTACGTGAATAGTACATAGATAATATAGCTTAAATTCGTCTAAATATAGTTCTGAATATAGATCACAAGTTAACACTAGCAATTGAGCATATTTAAAGGTAATTAATTGTTTGACGAAAAAATGGTGACCTACGTTTACATCTATCATTCCGCAAACGGAGCGATTCCTATAACAATGTTTCTACTGACTATAAAGGAATACTGATTCTCTTTGGAGATTACAATATACATATCAAGATTTAAAAATTATGATACTTATCGAAATTAGAATTCTAGAAGACTCCATAGAAAAAATGGCGGAATCAATCAGAAATCAGGACAGCGGTTGCGCTTCTCTGTTATATCTAGGACTCTAATTAGCACATATTAATGGACTGCTTCGAATTATATGCCTGTATTATAGGAAAATGTTTAAAATAAATCCAAAAATATCCTAATGTTTGTATAATGATATTTACTTCTATACTACTTTGTCTTTCTCTAAATTGTTGATGACATTTATTATTTTGTGATGTTTACTATCACATCATAAATCTTATTAGCTAATTTATTAAAATTTAGTAGTTTTTTAAACTAGACGCATAAATAATGCATGGTGAAATACAAAAACTCTGGTGATGATAATCTATGATATATACATTTTACGTCAACTATATTTTAGAGAAATTTATGACAAAATTCCTGTCAGATAAGATCGATACAATAATGAAATGAGCAGAAAATCGTAAGTTGCGTTACGGGGAATTTTTTGAATTATCTTGAAATGACCTGCAATTTTTTTCTGAGATTGGAATATTCGTATCGAATATATTTGTTTGCTTCTGGTTTTTCTATATTGCGTATCACAAAATTGTGCTTGTTGAAATTGAAATATTGATAGTATTGTTTACTTGTTTGTTTATTCACAATTTACCAGTGATACATATTTTGCCACTCGTCTCGTATTACTCGTATTTATTCCTAAAAAAAAAAAAAAAAACTGCATTATGTGAAGGTAGTTATTTATCAACACAATTGTGTTACATGTATTGAATCAGATATGTGGCATCAACAAAAAGAATATGAATAGCTATTCCACAAATAAGAATGTATTTTTCTAACTTTGCCACGTGCACAGATTTATCTGTTTTCTTTCAATTTTTCAATGTACTAAACTTGATTTAATAATGCTCACTGACCGATTCAACTATAATTTTGTTATTTGAATATTTTTATTATCTATCAAGTTTACAAAATCAAGTTTACAAAATCAATAGCACAAATATTAGCAATTATTCTTTGATTTAAATAAATGCTGTAATAAAAATTATTTTTTTTATTTGTAACAAAGTTTTGTGTAAAGAGTTACAGTTATCACATAGTCTAATTTGATTTAATAATAAGGAAAAAAACAATTGATTATAAAAATTAATAAATATTAAAACATACATTACAAACAATTCTTTAATGCTCATATAACTTTCAAAAAATTAATAAAGTAGTACCCATGTATGTGCGTGGGTGCGTGTGTGCGTGCCTGTGTGTGTGTGTGTGTGTGTGTGTGTGTGTGTGTGTGTGTGTGTGTGAACAAAGCAAACTTTATTATTTCGTAATATAATTTTCCACCAATATGTTTCGACTATGCTTAGGCCTTATCAGTCGCAGAAATATAATTATCTCATATAACAAAAATTAAATTAATATATTTTAAGGATCTCAACTTCGATTTTCAATAGTCAGTATAAACGCAATCATATTATATTTAATCAATTTGTCGAACGATAAAACATAGTAATAATGAGTCATAATCCAACCAATTCGTCGATTAACAGCGAGAAAGGGCAGTCAGTGTGAGTAAAAGAAAGTTACTTACACTGACTGCCCTTTCTCGCTGTTAACCGACGAATTGGTTGGATTATGACACTATTACTATGTTTTCTCATTCGACAAATTGATTAAATATAATATAATTGCGTTTATACTGACTATTGAAAATCGAAGTTGAGATGATCCTTAAAATATGTACATTAATTTAATTTTTGTTAAATGGGATAATTATATTTCTGCGACTGATGAGAACTAAGCATAGTCTAAACGTATTGACGGAAAATTATATTACGAAATAATAAATTTTGCTTAGTCACACACATCTAATTATAGCTCGTTTCATTGTTGACCTATACTATTTATTAATTTATTTGAAAATTAATAAATATTTGTATTTTTGTATGATATTTTTGTATGACATAAAAAACTTTAATAAATATAAAAATTTCGGATTATAATTTAAGAATTAGTATAATTATATTAAATTATTCCTATTATTTGTCTTACGTCTATTTTTTCTCTCAAATAAATTTGTCGTAACGCGGCATATTGATTTTCAGAACAGATTGATGCTGCAAGATCGTCGAGGAGATAAACGTAGGGAAACTATCCAATAGTACTTCTTTTTCCTATCTTTTCTCGTCTTGCACTATCTTTCGATCATAACGCATGCTTTTCTTCTTGCTTGTTGATGAAATTTGTCAAAGCAAGTAAATGTTATAGAATCTATATTGTCAATTGAAAAGTACAGTTTTCCTTGGAAAATACATATTAATCATGTTTCGTTTGTATTTTATTTTTAGAAATTGCATTATGTATAGATGAGAGAGAAAGAGAGAGAGAGAGAGAGAGAGAGAGAGAGAGAGAGAGAGCAGCTTTTCAAATTAAACAGTTTTAAACGATATGTTACAAATTTTGATTTTTTATTTTATTTAATATATATTGATTACTTAATAATTTGGGAAAAATGTTTGTTTTTTAAAGAATTTATATAATTCTATAAAAGAATTTATATAAGAATTTATATAAGAAGAATTGTTTTAATTATAAGAAAAGTTCTTAATTTATTTTTGTATAAAATAAATTTAAAAAATGTAATTTATGAATAATGTGTGGATTAAATGTAATATAGATTATAAATAATAGCCTACTTTTATTAATTATATTATTAGCAAAATTGGCAATACAATTGCCAAATTAATGAATTTAAAAAATCATATTGGCATTATATAATAAAAAAATATTGAAAAATATTGGTACTCTCAGAATATAAAAATATTGAAAAGATATAGAACAAATAATAAATAAATTATTATTTTGAAATATTCTTATTGATTAATCTTTAACCACGTATAATATAAGTATCACAATATTATATATTGTGATATATTATATGTATAGTATACAAAAAATGAAAATAAATATTTTTCTTAGATATTGTAAATAGTTTAATAATAACAATTTTTATATTACTTAAAGATTTTAATTATTGATTTGTTGAGACTAAATTAAGACAGATAAATCTCTGGATAAATAGAAATTTTAGAAATACTGGGTTGAAACAAAAGTTTATAGCGCTATGAACTTCGAAATTGAAGCTGAAGACTCATTTTATTTATTTTTTGTTTTGTCCTTTTTTATACTACAAAGATACATAATTCACAAAAATAAAGAATTAAAATATACATTATTTATTTATTTTGCTATTTTTATATTACTATAACAAGAGTTAATAAAATTTGCATAGAACGAACGAGTTGACTACGTTTTATCACCTCGACGCCGACTTTGCAACACATATCTCGTAGTTTGCATGGATTTGCGGTTTCATCCTTGTTCGCGACTGTTCTTGGAAATGTCGTAAAACTGTCATGCAGACGGTGCGCAGTATGTATATGATGCTTTGTTTTATAGAGGTGATTTGCAGTAGTGAAAAAAATCAAAATTAAATATTTTCCAAGAATAGATAGAATCTAAAAGAATCTAGAAAATTTATATTTTTTTTTTTTTTAAGTAATGTGTGCATCATTCGTGAAAAAATTTAATAAAAAAATGACATATTATTTTTTAAGATAGAAGTTTCCTATATTCTCCATTATAAATAGAAAATTATTAATTAAAAATAATATTTCTATGAAATTTTTCTATGAAAAAGAATATGATTCATATGGACATTATTATATATAATATTCGAGATTAATTTAATGTGGAACATGTTTCATATTTTTATAAATTGCATAATATAATTGATGAAATTTATTTCAGAAAGTTTTAATATTTATCAAACAGTTGCGCGCTAATTTTTGTGTTAATATGAGATAACAGATCTTTCTCTTTGATGTTGATTTGTAAAAGAAGCAAATATATATCGCAATGTAGATATATGAATATATCTAGTTAAAATTTTTGAAATGTGAATTTTTAGTTTTCTTTTATTTAAAGAGGATACTGAAATACAATTTTTGTTAAAAAGAAAAATACATACTCTTTGAATATAAGCATGTCTAAGAGAATATTTTCTCATCAAAGAAATAAAAGAACCATCTTCTTTTTAAAAATTATTAATGCAGACATCAAATAGTTTCAGCTAAATTACAATATTTCTTGGTTAAATTACTTAAATTAAAGAAATCTTATTTAATCGAAATGTGTAGTTAAAGAAAAGATACTTTTATTTTCTGAAATATTATGCTATCTAATTAAAAAGGAAAGCTTATAAAAATTTTTTATTATTAGAAGTAATATTGAAAAATAAATGAAACGTTTTATATAATAAATTCGCAATATTTATTTATGTATTGAGGCATGTTAAGTAGATGCTAAGGTATGTGTATGCCCTGTATTATAGGCAACCATTCATTCCTCTGATGCAATGTATAATAGATTTGATTGTACTAAGGCGTTATGCAGTGACTCAAACAAGAGGTTGACGAACTTCATATTTTGCTTTGTTGTCTACTTGCTACAACTTTGTTAACAAAGAGCTTTGCTGCATTATTTTGTCTTTTGAAATATGTTTATTCATGCAATTATTTACTGTGAAAATATAAACGTCAAATTTAAGAGACGTATTTTATTAAAAAAATAAATAGATATATTTTTATTATATTATATACGTTTTATTTTTAACTCTAAATATACGAGACATCTCATATGACAAAAATAAAAGGAATTAAAATTGCTGCGATAATAAGATTGTTTTTGATAAATAATTGTATAGACTAATATAAAGTTATGAAAAAAAAAATTTTATTTTTTTAATAAATATATAATTTTTGTAATGTATGGATGCAATTAAAGCGTTTTGCGCTGCAATCTCTTGATTTTCAAGAGCGTTAAATTTTATACCATTAGAATTTTATTTTATTGTAATTTATTCATAGAAGCTTTTTAATAAAGCTTCTATGAATTTATGTTTGCATGATA
>NW_017259197.1:1162884-1164463 GCF_001594045.1 Atta colombica
GTCATCTTTTTTTCTTTCTATTTCTACACAATGACTATAAGCAATTCTCAATCAAACTCATTCAAACAATTAGTCATTAATTATGTAACATCGTATTGATTTCAAGATCATTTTTTACTTTTATAACAATATTTCACGCTTTTCTCTAGTTTATTTTCTATGATGCATTTATAGTTTACATTATTCTTTTTGTTCCTATCGTAAGTAACATTGATTGTCATAATTAATACGATTACTCAATTACTGATGAGTAATCGTGTTTAGCAATCACTGGGAGTAGTGGTATTTGATTCATTTGCTCCAGCACGCAATCGCCACGTTTGTGCTATTTACTTTTTATACATGCAAAATTATTTAATATTGTCTTGTGAGGAAAGAATTATTTAATGTAAAATATAAATTTTGTCGAAACGCAATATAAAACTATATATTTTTAATTGACGTTGACACGGTCAAAACGTGAAACAACAATGTTTTCTTTTACAAATTCTAATTATTGTGTAGCTTCTTCTAATGAAAACAATATGAACGTTGTGGTTCAATGATGACATTGATTGGTTCGTCACTTCTCATAATGGCGATTTTATATGTCGTGCCGTTGTCGTGCCGCACCCATACGACTGTTTTGTGTCAAACGCGGTGTTCACAGACCCGTGATAGTTTTATCTTGAATGTCTTCTTGTTCATTCTCTTATTCTCTCATTCATTTCTCACTTTTTTTTTATTCTAGATACTTTTATATCCTTTTTCCAGTTTACTCTTTTTTTCGTTTATCAACTGCACATTTACATTTACTACTTTATATAACTACTATTTTATATAAGGAATTTAAATTTTGTTTTTAAAATTAATTGTATCTATTATGTATTTTATTATTACTTTTGATAACTGTATATATATCTTTTAAAATTCTGCTTTATTAAATTTTCTTAGAATATAAGATGTCCTAAAACAAAAAGATCAGTATTTTGAAAGGTGATAATATCAATCATTTTAAGCAAACATTTTCATATATGAATATGTGTTTTATTCCAAATAATTTCCAAGATTGAATATATAGTTGCGAAATTATTGTTAAAAAAGAGATAGTATGTACTTTTTCTAATAATTGATTGTTCAAGTAAAATATTTTTTGAAATATTTTTATAATAACATAAATGTATTTTTCTGTGCGGAACATAGTTTATATGAATATTTTTGCTTAAAATGACCGATATCATCAATATCTCTCAGAATTATTATAATATTAATCTTATCCAAACTAATATTAATATCTTTCCTCCTGTATAATCTCTTAAACGATCTATAAAAATAAAACATTCAAAAAATTTAATCAATCTAAAATTTGTTTTATGTATGTATTTTGCATAATTGTTTGTGATTTATATTACGATGCTCTATATAATGCATTTAGTTTTTTAAATTCAGATAGATAGCACAACGGTGTTATTATTTATTGATTATATTTTATATTTTGAAAAATATGTGCAATGTGAAAAAAGTATCATCTTTTTATATAACACACAGTGATAATATATTATGTAATATATCTATATATTTATACTACGATATATATATA
>NW_017259197.1:1164592-1166295 GCF_001594045.1 Atta colombica
TATACATATATATTATACATATTATATATATTATACATATATATATTATTCATATATGTTGATATATATTATAATGCAGATACAAATATACATTGATTCATAAATAATTTATAATTTAAATGGTAGCGTAAAAGTAAAATTTTGGACACATTGATCCACGGATTGGATGATTTGGCTCATAGCTTCGTTGGTTAATTGCTTAATTCCTGTTTCCAAACACATTTTTACAACGAAGACTGTTTGATGTGACGTATCTATAATTTTTGTTATTATTTCGGAAACATTCTTTTTAACCTAAAAAAAAAAAAAATGTTAAAATTCTTTTAAAAATTTTTTGAACAATTATAATAATTTAACACATTAAATGCTGATCACCTATGAATAACATTTTAACTTTTATTGCCGAATTAGTGATCGGTATTGATCGGCGTGTTACTAAATTTAAAAAAAATATAAAATTTGTATAAAATAAAAAATATAAAATTTGTACAAAATAATATTTGCAACTCCTAATAAAAATATAATTAATATTAATATGAAGTCATTTTAAAAATAATTAATGTATTATAAATACATGAAAATTTGATTATGAAAATTTACATAATTCAAATATATTAAATAGTATTTAAGCGAAATGTGAATTTAATAGTAAAAATTTTTCTCCAATATTGTCGAAAAGACAAGCAAAGGTTACAATATATATTTAATGTATTAAAGTGTCAAAGTTTTGTATAAACATTTTTACGCATTAGAATTAAAGAGAACATTACCAAAAAATTTTGTATTATTATAAAAATATTCATAAATTATTATAAAAAGAATGTTTTTAAAATTAATTGAAATACTTACATAACCGAGGCATTCAACTATATTCTCATCGTAAATACAATTTAAAACATCTTGAAAATTCTTTGATATATTTTGCAGATTTTTGGTTGCATTGATCAATTCTTTAATATCAGTTGAATTATTAATTTTTATAATGCATGTGTTAAATATTTTCGTTACTTGCGTGGCAGCTTCTTGAATATATTTGCTCGCATTAGTGCATGATGTAGATGTTGAAAGTCCTGTTTGGGGTGCTACAAGTCCATCTGTTAACTATATAAAATTTCAAAAATTACCAATTTTTAAATATTTATTAAAAATTAAAATTTTTCTGTCGACATAAAAAAATTTATTAATATATATTTTTTAATAATACAATTGAGAATTAATTTTGTGTGTGCACGCATGCGCGCGCGCGCGTGTGTGTGTGTGTGTGTGTGCGCGTGCGTGCGTGCGTGCGTGGATGCGTGCGTGCGTGTGAACGGGGAGAATTTTTTCTTAAAATTTATTTCCTGAAAATATGACATTCGTGGGATAACATTGTATTTCGAAGAATTTTAATGCAAATCTCTCTCATTCATTAATAAAACTACAATAAAGTATAAAATAAATTTAATAATTCAATTTTATTGAAATGCACGGTAAAAATCTTTAAAATATTGTATTCTACCATAACTACTACATTTTTAGGGTGATTTTTAAAAGATAAGTCTCTCCGTAGATATTATTGAATGTATGTAATCAGAAAAGTTATTTTGTATGAACAAACAGATAGCACCTGCTCTCGTATGTTATAAAGACGTTTCAGAGCACTATATGTAATTTTAGAAGCTGGAGATACAAGAATAATGAAGAAGGTTTGTACAGATATGTAC
>NW_017259197.1:1166395-1170943 GCF_001594045.1 Atta colombica
TAATAATTGGAATGGATTTACTTCTTATAGAAGAGATATAAATTTTTTTGCTATTAACTTAATTACAATCATGTAATATGTCACAAAATTATGAGAGCGAACATATAATTATTTTTTGTATTTTCATTGTTATTTAATAAATACCATTCATTTAAAATATCTACGTTAATCAGCATTAATTATAGTTAATTTTTTCATATTATATATTTTTACTTTTTTTATTTTTGATGTATTATATACTAACAATTTAGAATTAATATAGATATATTAAACTCAAATTTTTTTTTGTATTAAATATTATTGCGTAAAGAATAAGTTTACTATCATGTATTGTAATGAATTGTTAATTTAATTTGACAAAATAACTGATGAAATAATATTTTTGCTCTATGATACGGATTGAAATTAAAACTGCTTATTTTTAAGTATAAAATAATATTAAAACATAACTAATTTATACGATTTGATATTTCTATATTTAACTAGTCACATTGAAATCAAATCTTACTCTATCATAAGTATCCTTTCCATTTTGGATTCCTTCTTTTCCCAATTCTTTTACGTTTTCAACTGTATTTGAAAATTGATTTTGCACAGTATCCACTAGAGAACCTAGCGGTTTAAGAAGTCCTGCCTCTGCTGTTTGAAAAATCTAGAATTATATGAATAAATTCATAAAATCAATACGTAAAATATTTAATAATAAATGCATAATTATTTTAAATATTCGAAAAACAGAAGAATATTTTCACTTGCACACACACAACGTTACTTTATATGTAAATATTATAAATTATAAAATATTAAATAAAATTTTTTAAGTTTTTGTAATTCTTGTTAAATATTAAATTTTTACAATCTAAATAACACACTGTTTTAGA
Organism: Atta colombica; assembly: GCF_001594045.1. Lineage (NCBI taxonomy): Eukaryota > Metazoa > Arthropoda > Insecta > Hymenoptera > Formicidae > Atta > Atta colombica. Next base: position 1,167,277 of record NW_017259197.1, read on the forward strand.
TTTAAGAATTAAAAAACTTACGCAAACAGCTGCAATGATGCAATTTATAATTGTAATTTTTGTCATTGTTATCCTAACTTTTGCGTATTACTTCTTAAGACTTCTGAAATAACACTCCTTTTTTTTCACCTAAAACTCGCGTTTATATAAGATATTCACTTCCAACTTGTAGAAGATATCGTTGCGATATGCAAATTAACTTGTCAAACTGCGAGTACTTACATCAATATGCAATTACTCTAATTAGCCAAAGTAAAAAATAGTAATACTGATATGAACGAAATGTATTATTTAAAAGAAAGTTTTATAATTTATTTTTATGATATATTACTACAAATCCATGTTCCGTCTAATTTTATTTTTTTTATAATTAGATATTTCTCATATATGAATATGTAACTAGAACTATTAAAATGGTTTTTTTTCCTGTATAATAAATGGGATATATAATGGGATGTATGGGATATATAATGGGATATATAAATTTTAAGAAAAAACTTTAAAATATAATTTCTCATAAAAAATGATATTATAAATTATATATCAAATCTCTTATATATATAAAAACACCTTATGCTTAATGGTATTTTATAAAATAAGTATTATTTGCAACACAATTATTATTTACAACACAATTATTGTAAATTCTATAATTACTAACAATAAGTTGTTATCAGATAGCACCGACCAGAATAGGATCATAAAAAACTTTTTACAAATGATAATAAGATATCTTTTTATATTATCGTCTCATTTCCCGATTTGGACATATATGTTGTCTGGACTCTGAATTAAAGTATAATTATTTTGCTAATGTTATGAAGATTAATTGGAAACTTACATGTTAAAAAAAATTGTTCACCTTAAATTAAAACATTGATAAAAGAATTTTAAATATTTCACAAGATTGATTAATTTTAAGTATTGCTTAAAAATTGGATACAAACTGAAACTTTTTTGAGAAATTATTTTCTAATATCAGAATCCTTAATTTCTTTTCTTAGTAACATATTTCTACAAATTTAAACAATTAATTTTTTATTAACTTAGCATTAAAATTTTTAAATTTATGTAATAAATTATAATGAGAGAAATTGTAATATAATATGAATATCATAACTTCTTTGCATTATTATTTGAAATTGTATTATATTTTATGATTTGCAAGAATTTGTGACTCTTTAGTGCGTGATGCGATCAATATATATTCTTGATAATGCTACAAAATTCTTTCCTGGAATATATGTGTGTATATATATATATATATATATATATATATATATATATATATATATATATATATATATATATATATATATATATATATATCTATTCCTTTAATCTTATTCTTTCACTCTTTGTTTCATCATTTTATTTTCCTCTTGTATTCTATTGCTTTTTAATACTTGTTATTTAAATTAATTATATATTTTTATTTATTAATCACATCTTCAGTCATTAAGTTTGTTTTTAATATCATAAGATATGTTTTACCATAAGATGTTTTTTGTATGATATTCCAAAATTTTAAATAAATAATTCAAGGATTTTATAAATATGTATTAAATAAACTTTATTTCTATTGACAATTGAATATGGGAGAATGACAAGCAATTGTAGAACGATTGCATATTGTAACATATGCGCGCGCATAAGACATACACATATCCTTGAATTATTGCTAATGTAGCATTGATATTCACGATTGCTACTGTAGATGTATTACTGTAGATGTATGCAGTTGCTTATTTTAATATAAAAAGCCTCCTTTGTAAAATAAATTATTATAATTTTTTATGAATAATTGAATTTGACACTCTTAAAGTGTGTGAATATACTGTAATTAAATTAGCTTAATGTAAATATAAATTTTATGATCATTTTTTGTGTTTATATATTTAATGAAATCTACTCATTTAAGACTACTCTACTCTTCAAGACATTGTTTGATCAAAGGAGACTTGATGTTTGAATTATAGTAAATTTGATTGAATTTCGCATTTGTCCAATTTTTGCAAATATTTAATAAATTGAAAAGATTTTGAAGTCGAAGCTTTTTTACGATATAATTCATTGTTGAAGGTTTACAATAAATCATAGATATCTAATAAAAATCTAGAATTTTTCTAACTACTTAACAAGTAAATTCATTAATAATATAATATATATTAATAATATATTCATTAATATATATATATAATATTAATTTTATTTAATAAATTGAGATGACTTTTTTCTTAAAGAAAATGAATAGATTTTGATATGTTTAATTATTTGGCTAATAGAATTGCATAGGAATCTCTCTCTTTCTCTCTCTCTCTCTCCCTCTCCCTCTCTCTCTCTCTCTCTCTCTTTCTAAAACAAAACATATTAAGATTAGCATACTACCGATGAAAATGCGAGCACGTTGATTACCGTTAGAACCTCTGAGACATATGTGTAGGATACACATATGCACGCATACGCATGTATCTGCGCTCGTACGTACAAATTCACCCCTATAAAATATTCCCATCGGAGTGGCGCACGGGGTGTCGTGGGAACGGTCTCGCTCGATATAAAATGCCACGCACATTTTTATGGGACGTGTATACGTTCAAGTAGCTCGGGGATTCCTTTGTAACGAATCGACGACGAGTCTTCTCGCCTGGGAGTCGCGCATCGAGTCAATCCAATGAGAATATATTTTTCTTCCCTCCTCCAAAAAAGAGTATCATGACAGATACAATTCCAGTTTACGGAGCGTGTACGCGCGCGTCAGCCAGATAATTATCAAATTCCAGTATAATACATAATAATTCAAAACTGTTTGATTTTTTCTATTTTACAAAGTGATAAATTGTTATTGTTATAGTACATTAAGTAATGAAATCAAAAACCTTATTTATTATATAAAGCATTGTCATTTAACGATAATTTAAATTACTGTGTACACATTTAGACATCACAAAAGCATTCTCTAATTAAATTCTTTTTCCGGCAATTAGTCGAATAAAATAACTACAAATCTAACATTTATGTATTACGCGTGCATTACATATTATATTAGCATTTCGTATTTGAAATTTTTACTAATGTATTATGTATTAATTTATAGATAATTTATTTTAATTAGTTCTAATTTTAACTTTATTTATTTAATTTTCTTATTCAAATAATAAATTATTGTTTATTATCATAATAAATTTAATTTTTTTTAATGTTTACCGATAACATTAACAAATTACTATATAATTTATATAATTTATATAACTTATATAATTTATTGTATAACTTATGACTTATATTTATATGCATATACGTATAAATTCACATATAAAAAAATTGCTTTTTTTATTAGCTGCAAACATTTTTTTAAAGAAGTTCTAAATATATTAGATTTGAGGCGTCAAGTATCGTTTGCGGTGTGATTATCTCGCGATTATCTGTAGATCCGGATTCAATCCCACCTGTGCTCATATATGCGATTTTTCGCGTTTAACTCTCTTAGGAAAAAATGTTTTAATATAATAATTAATCAGTATATCGAAACACTTTTCTTAAGGAAAGAAATCGAAAATGGCTCCAGCTGATGATTAAGAGATCTTTAATCATTAGTACCGTTTAGATCCGATATTAACTGTAAATTCTGCATATAATTAGTGGATATATATATATATATATATAT
>NW_017259197.1:1171222-1171746 GCF_001594045.1 Atta colombica
TTTTATTTCATCTCATGTTTTGAAAATTAAATTAGATAATCTCTGTTATTATTTTTCAATTCTTACTCTTATGTTTCTCTATAAAGATATAAATACTGAATAAGATAGTGATAGAATAGAGTAAAATTTACACATCTGCTCGTTCATTCTGATTCATTTCCTGTATTCATTTCGAATATCGATGACATATGCTCCTGGTACTTCGTATGCTCTTTATACAAAATATACGAAATAGGATCATAAGTCATAGAGATGTAAGTTAGATGCAAAAATAATATAACGTTGCATAATGTCTCGTGTCAGTGCTTATGAATTACAAGTATGTATATTTCATATGTATATAATTTCTTATAAAAATTATATGGAATCATATACAAAATATACCATTCTGTATGGAACATGCAAATATAAAAGTAAATCTAAATTCACGAAAAATTATTTATTAATAAATTCTATTTATTTCTTTTTGAACTTTATTTGAAAATAATTATATTTAAATTTAATTTTATATTTAAATTTCTTTT
>NW_017259197.1:1171858-1178561 GCF_001594045.1 Atta colombica
TCTATTATACATTTATTATATTTTATTTAAAGACATTAATTTATATACTTTTAGATAAAATTTTTTTCTGAAACTAAGAAATATTATAATAAACATTATATCATAATAGCGAATGCAAAACACATGAAATAAGTACTTACAGTTAAAGTTAAATATAAGTATTTATTTCATGTGTCTTTAAATTATATAAATTTAAGTTAATAACTTTAAATTACAATATATAAATTTTATAAGTTATATAGTAATTTGTTAATGTTATCAATAAGCATTAAAAAAAGTTAAATTTATTATGATAATAAAGTCAGTATAATCAGTAATTTATTATTTGAGTAAGATGAAATAAATACTTACATTTAAAATTATGTTGTAAAATACATTTATAAGCTATATTTATATTTAAAAGGAAAGATGACACAATTATTTTTAAAATTTTTAAAATTATTTTTATTTAAATATTTAAAAGTATGTGAATAGATATATGTATCATTGTGATATAAAACATTATATTTACATTTACTGATTAACATTTTAAAATATTATAAAAAGTAATAAAATATTATAAAAGCATCATTTCATCATTTTTTAAAAATACATAGTACAGAAATATTCTTGCCTTCTTTTTTCTCTTTATTCAAGATTTTAGGATTCTCTAGATAAATAAATTGTATCTTTAAAAATTAAACAAATATTTATAAGTCATAAGAATGAATTAATCAGACTGGATACTAAAATTCATTATTCTCTTAAATATGTCTATTATAGTATTGAGGGCACAAAATATTTTAGCAACAATTTCAATGTTAATTGAGGTGATAAGGTGATCATTGCAGGTTAACTATCACCAGTATGAAGTTTAATAACTTCCGTTCAAATTGCACTGCGAACGCACACATAAAGCATACTTTATATTAGTCTTTCGGATTTGTTTGCTTGTCGAACACTGAATCATCTGTTATCCTGTCGATTATCGTATCTCCACGAAATGATCATTGAATGTATTTAGAGATCAATTTTTCTATCTAATTAATGTTTAACAACGCGCGGGAGGCCAATGACGAAACGTTATGCTTCGTTAATTGCCATAACCCGATTTCACATCGCGATTAAGCGCGTACGTATATGCTCGTTTATTCCCGTGTACAAATAACAATGCTCTTCGTGGCTCCATTGTTGCGCGGCACTTATTGTGTGAACTACACATACATACCAAAGAGAAAAGGCCGTTATAGGGCCTTGACTCAAAATTCCCATGACAAATCTCATCTTCTTCTGCATTCCATTTTCAGTGACAAATAAAATAAGAGAAAAAAGTATGTAGGAATGATTTAATTTTGTTGAGTTTCGATTTCTTCCGCCTTTCTATAATAATCGATACCGATTATCACAAATTATCGGTAAATTCTTATGAATACATTGTCCATTTGGAATGACTTTCCATCGAATAATGTTTAGGATTTGTCATGCTTAATTTGCTGAATTGCAGTTAATTCATAAAAGAACGGTAGAAGAAAGCGTTCATTAACGGGCAATCTCTTAACTGGTGATACTGTCATGCTTAAAACAAAGGGTGATAAAAGCAACTATCGAGTAAGATGAATAAAGCCTCGTTAATTCAGTTACATAACTTGTACAGTGTTATTAACACGAATAGGCATTTTTCTGGTTGCAAGAACAACTTCTTTATTAAGGTTCTATGTGATTACGCCATGACACATGATGTTTATCAAGCCTTGACATTAGATTTTCACGTAATTAATAACTTTACAAGGAGAAACTATCAGTTGTCTTTTTTTTTTTAATAGTAAGAATAATAATGAGAAAGAATAATAATTTAACAAAAAATTTAATTGTACAAATTAATTATACAAATTTTATAAACAGAGATGTTAAATAAGAAATAAGAAAATGTTAAAGACTACTGCTTAGTTGCTTCGAATAATGACAATTGAAATGTTTATTTGATTATTTATCACAGATTCATATGATATTGGAAAATATTAAATATATATAAATCAAACGGCTTAATTCCTTAAATTGACTTGCTAACATTTCACCGTTAATTGAAAACAAGTGCATAATAATATATAGTAGTAATATTATATAGTTAGCGAATATGTTCAACGTATCAAGCATTCCAATGCTTTTACCTGTTTAACGGTATGTCAACGGATACTCATAATGGATAAATTTTAATTGAGAACACGACTTCTGGGACTTATATACTATATATTCACAGTTTCGTCAATTTATAATGTCAATTGGATTTTATGCAAATATTGCGTATGATTTTTGCGAAGTTAGTTATTTTTAAAATTTCGATATTGATATTAATTTAAAATTGTAGCTCTTCTCCAAGTAGTTAAAAGAATAAAATTCCTATCGCGTTTCAAGAAAAATTTTGATAACTTAATAGCAAAAATTTGAAAAATTATCTACTACGATTTATTACAATCTTCAAAAATAAAAATCGGTGTTGCAATATATAAATATAATCTATTATATAAGTATAATCTAATTGATAATGTAATTACCAGTAATGTTTGCGTTAAAAAATTTTCACGAATGGAATTAATTTTATTTTAATCACGAAATATTCATATAATTATATAACATAATTAGTCAATCACATTTTATCTATGAAAAGAAAGTTAGAAGTTTTAAACTTTTTCAGTTACTTGTTAAATATTGATATTTTATAATTCCATTTTTTATGAATGTAATAGAAATATCTTGTAAATTTTAATAATAGTTTAATAATAGTTTAAATATAATCTTCTTGTAATGTAATGTTTTATGCGGAAAGATGTTTACGAAATCCACCGTTAGAGCTTACAATACCTTCATTAATTACCGAAGTATGATAATTATACTCGAAATTCTCCATGGAGAGATGATATACGCTAAAACACATGCTTTTGTTGGTACCTGCTAGCTCAGTATGCATGGGAATATACCGGCATGTGGTTTTGTCACAGCCATATGGCGCGATCGTGAACGCACGTGCGAGAGAGACTCGAAAGACGCATTCTATATAGAACGCTATTATCTCATGCTCTTTCCGCACAACGGAAAAAATGTTCAAGTGGTAGATATATTGACAAGCTATCATATATTGTACGTTGATACCTATAATGAAAATATAATATCGATATTTTAATGATAAAATATTTTAATGTTAGAAATTAAAAAAATTCTATTTTTATTTATTTATAGTATATATTGTTTATATTGTATATATTGTTATATATTTTATATTATAATTGAAGGATAATACATGAATTTCAATATTTGTAAATTTCAAACGCTACTTGTGCAGTAATAATATAAGATATGTATTTTAAACAAGAATTATTTTAAAGTGAGATAAATAACTTAATATCGGTAAAAATATTGTTCTTTCTTATTTTTTAACAACGAAAAAATCATTAATTTTATTATTTTTACTTTGTCAAACGTAGTCTATGAAAATTTATATGTTTCTAATGAGGTATTCTTCGTAATAAATCTAGTTATGAACCGACGGTTGAAGTGCCGTAATATACTTTTGCATATGCAAAGTAATGCAATTATTCGTCTGTTGATACGGTAGTAAATAGATTTTGCAATAGTACGCAGTATTCTCGAAACCGGTTATTATCAACGACACGTCACATGCCATAACTTGTGCCGAACGAGTATTTTGAACTCGTTTGTACGTAGTCACCTATAATTTGTAAGTGAATACATTTAGTTTAACAATATCTTCGTTATGCTTCTTAAAATTCCCATGTAGATATAATCATTAAAATATTATTATTATTATGAAAATATAGTAATAGAATACTCGCTGAGAAAACATATCGACATAGTATAGTAAATTTTAAATTTCTATTAGTTTGAAAATATTAAAAAGTTTGCTCTCAAAGCTCTCTTTGTTGAAAGAACATTTCATCATTTATCGATATTGATAAAAGAACACTAGAAGCTATATAATATAATCATTCTTATTTTTAAAATTGAAAAAAGTTAGTATTATGATATTTTACATGCTTTAAAAGCTTTCAGAATTGTTTAGGCTTGTGTATTTAACTTTTAAATTAACTTTCTAATTAAACTTGTATATATTTTATATTTATTCATACAGATATGCAATATTTTTTAAATATTTTTAATATATAACTTTTACACTTTATATTCTAATTAATTACATATATTGTGTATAATTATTATAAAAAATAAATGTAATCCATAAATAAATTATTTATTAAATGACTAAACGAAATCTATCATACTAAACAATTTATTCTTTAATATTGGTGTTAATCATTCTTCTTTTAATTTTTCCTCAGTTTACAATATTGTGACACATCAATCGGATATTAAAGCATCAGTAATTCGACGAGTAAAGAGTAACTAACATAAAAGGAATAGCCGGAATAGCAATAGTCTACGATAGCTGTAGTTGCAGGTTTCATGGAAGATGTTGGGAGTCGCCCTCTGATCATGAGACACAAGTGCACCTCTATCGTTCGTTACTCTTTACACCTGTGCTCACATATAACGCCCGGTATTCCGAGTGTGCGTGCACCATGACGTATTGTGAAACTCTTGTCCGTAAGCTGAATGTGCTGTATGCATAACGTAAAAAAAATTCGACCGAAATAGTCGCAGCTGGGCGACGCACGATTGCGGCTCACGACCTTTTCAAAGACGCCGCAAAGATTTCTACTGCATGCTGAAATAAGGGACAAGGTCACGATCACAACATGTGCTAAATAATGATATCATTCGCTCTGCAATATACGTTTACGGTGTCAAGCTAAAGCAAATAAGAAGGACGAGACATTTAATTTTGTTAGTCAAAGTTATTTTTGTTACCGGTGGTAGAAATAAAAAATTCTACATTTATATTTTGTGCTTCTTGAAATAAAACGTAAAAAGATTTCTTAGTATAAGAAGATTCGAGTTATTTAAATAATTTTTTGTATTGTTATATTATTAACAGAAAGATTTTCATTTTTTTTTTAAGAAAAGAAACTGGCAGGAAAAAATGCTGTATTTAAATCTATGTTCTCAATTTATGTTATCAATCATGTTTCTTTTATTATATTCTTTTACCATGTTTTTTGCGCTAATGATATATAATATTATAATAAAATTATAAACACTAATTTTAATTTTTAAATTACTAGTAATTTTTTTAAACTTTCTCAAATTTCTTTTAAATCAGAATTTAGATTTTTTTCAGGTTTGATATGACTGTACGTCCATTAAACGTAAAAAATCTTTATAACAAATTTCCTATATTTAATATTGTGTTTATTTTCAAATCGGAAAGTATGAGAAGACGTAGGAGAGCAAAGGCAGATGTTGGATTTCTTTCATCATTTTTGTCGCACGCCCTTAAACGCGAAAAGTAAATCCATGTATTGCAGCTGCTTGAAGGGTGCATTGAGAACTTTAGCTTCGTTAGATGCTACAACCTACATTTTATTTAATTAAAGCTTCAGCCGTGCAATTAAAGTTATAATTATATAATAAAAATATAATGAAAATTGCGTAATAAGAATGTAATCCTGTTTTAAATACATCAGTTTTGAATTACATAGAGTAGATTAAATAATCTTGACTAAATTAGTAATTTTTAATTCTTTTTCAATAATATGTTTAATTACTCGTTTCAATCAAATTATTATTTAATGAGTTGCTTTACGTCTTCCGTTATTTCATCGAAATATGCAAATTCTATCCCGTTGAGTGAGATTTAAATTTTCATCAGGAAGCTATTACTTTCTATTTCGAGAATTGTTTTATATCTTTCATTAGAATTTACACAACAAAAAAGTTTTATCAAAATACAGTCAATTATTTCGATAAATTTTCAATAGTAGGAAATAACATAGTTTTTCAATATTTTTCAAGTTTTCGTATGCTAAAAGAAAACAGATTTTTGCTCGACGAGAAAGCTTTCTCGTCTAAAAGATGTGTCAGACTCCGTGGTAAACTTCTCTCGGTCTCAGCAGATGTACGAGCATTTGCCTCGGCAGCTGCTTCTCTCACTACCGTAAACTTCTGATATCCCGGCTTTTCGTTTTGAGTTGACCTGAACTCTTTATCGTCTCGGCAACGTCATCTAATGTCTACAAAATCGATAATGGCGATCTTTAGATCTTGTCAACGTCGATGTAAATTTCTCTGATACAGCTCAGAAATCGAGTCCGAGTCATCCTCTCAAACGATGCGTAATCATGTGAAAAACCGGTTTTGCTTCGTCGATTTAACTTCGAGCGGAACAATGATCGGGGTACTATAAAGTCTAACTATATCCCTGAGACTCTCGCAAGGTAGGGAGGAGGAAGCACTTGGGTCTGACTTGAGGCCAAGGCATTCACGTTAGAGAAAAGAGGAAGGATTTTTATTCGGCTTATTTCAAGTGAGAGGACTGTCTTTTCCTATATACACGTTCATGAAATTGTATACAAAATATATATAATGTATATTTGTATAATCGGAAAAAAATATTTATTTAATCAAAGAAACTTATAGAATTTTTAATTAAATTTAATTTTGATTGTAAAATTCAATTTTTAATTTTATTAATTTGTTTGTTATACAATTCAAGAAATAAAAAGCATATCTATACACAGCCCGTATATCGAAAAATTAAGAAACATTAAAATTGATATATGTATGTTGTGCATATATATATATATATATATATATA
>NW_017259197.1:1178661-1186058 GCF_001594045.1 Atta colombica
TATAAAACATTTATCAAGAAAAACTCGCAATAAAAACTTAATCTTATGTATAAAAATATATAAATTTAAATAAAATATATTTTATAAATTTTATTATAGTCATATCGCATGCAAGAGTACTTTATTTAGAAAATATAAAGGAGATAAACACTACAAGAAAATATCTTTAAAGGAAGGGCCTGGAAGATGTAGATCTGTCCCTGACAAACGGCAAAGTGGGATAAAGCGACCTGGGTCTGTTGGTCCCTCGGCATTCGCGTCTACAGTCTCTTAGGGGGGGTTGTCGTATATCCGCTGGTCAGACTCGTTTAGCCTGAGAGTGTACCTTCAAACGAATTCTTCTCATCGATACCGTTCGGTGAAAGTTGTTACAATGTTGCGTTGCGTCGTTTTATACGGCAAAAGTGAGACAGCCCGGCGGTATATCCTTTTTAAATTTGAATTTTATTAATAAGTGTTCATCACGCTTCGTGTCCTCCATGAAATTGTTATATTGTTGAATCATTTACCTGTGTTACCTGTGAATCTAGATGGCGCGTTCATCAGATCGTGAAAACGTTAAGCTTGCATTCGAAAGTCGTGGCACCGCCCGTTGGATTACATAAAAAATTGTTTTTCTACTACAATTATTTGAACAATTTTTTAAACGTGAATATTTTTGTTAATTTTTTAATCATTTCCTCAACATAAGCTGAAGAATTTTATCGTGCTGTGCGATCGTGCGTTTTTATTCATTTGATTGCATAAATCTTGCTGGAGTGGAAATAAGTGGAAATAGATGATTTTTCCGAGAGTGGTCTACAAGAGTGTCAAACTCCTGAACGCTTCAACTGGATTCTCCATGTGAGAGATTAAACGTATTTTGAGTTCCGGTGGGGTCGTCGGAAGTAGCTGAGCGTAACGGCGACGGTGTTAACGGAAAAACGTGGGAACTTATGTCGTATAGCTATGCTTCGTCGCTGCTCCATTAGTTGACGCACGCAGACATTATCTTGAGGATAATTGCATTATAGTCTTTGCGACAAATGTTTTTATCTGTTGCGAGATAATTTTTATTTTACACTGTTATTGTGTGCCAATTTTTCGCATTAGCGATAAAGAAGGATAATTATATCAAAGAAAACATACAAAAAAGATTTTAAAAGACAATAACGTCTGAAAAGATCAACTTGTTTATGCTTTTCCGGTGTCTGATGCATTAATTGTCTCGTCGGAAATTATATCGCACTTAACGGTTGATTAGATGGAAAAATATTGCATCGACTAAATTACGAAAATTCACATGAGTATTAGTTTGTAAAACATACCGAAGTTTTTTCGGCCGTGATTGATTGGTGCATTAAAGCAGTGTGTGAAGTTAGTTTAATTGATTATACGTAACATCCTGGAGTGGGAAGTGTTCTGAGAGAAGAAGTCCATCTATAGAACGTACAAATATCAGATTTAAAAGTTAAAGGAGCTGGTTCTAGTCTCATATCTTGTAGTATCTAATATCTCTGTCCGTCCGATATTTATACAATTGAATTATTTATAATTCGTGAGATTTGCATGAAAATAGTCTTGATGACGAAGCTGTCATCTATTTTCTGAGGAAGCGACGATTGCTGTCAAAAAAAGAAGAATAAACTCGATTAGAGAACGAGAAAAATACGATTGGAATTTGCGGTGCTCTTTGTAGCAACGTATTGAGGACACAGACAGTCATCGTTTAAAAATAACAGAAAGAAATCGTAAGATATCACGTAAGACAGAATGCCGATTGCATTGTGCAGCAGAATACTTGGTTCTCCACTGTTATCCATGAGGTGTTTGCAACATCTGTGACCAGCAGGTCCAAGGTAGAGAGAGTGAATTACTCGGAGAGAGGAGAGACTTAGTCGCAAGACCAGAAACGGAGAGAGAGATTGATCAGAATCCCACTCTTCTAGGTGGAATCTCTGACGTCATCCTGGAGCAAGTTGTATGACCAGTTCGGGACGGTCACTGGTAAAAAGTGACCAAGAAAAAGAAGAAAAGGAGGAAGAGTAGGAGAAAGAAGAGAAGGCAACAGTCTTCTCTCTCACGTCTATCTGGCTACGTTTTTACCGGCCGGCTCTCGGGAGCATCTTGTGCCGCCATGTCCTCCACGCATCGCGACATCCATCACCAGTAGTAGCATTTGCCCCTACCTCTCTTTTTTTCTTTCTCGCTCTCTCCTTCTGCCTTTCCGCGGCATCCATTCAGTGGCCGTTGTGCTGGACTAAAATTACCCTGGTCGGTTACGATCAACGCGTGAGCGAAGTGCTAGCTCCAGCGTGGAGCGTTTCGGAGCTGATCGCGACTTGTGACGCGTGTAATACCTGATGCATGAACGGTCGTGATATATCAAGTGTGTGAAACTGTGAATGAATGTTGCGTGAGAGCCAATTTCGATTAATAGTGCTTGCACTGAGTGGCTACGCTGATATCTTTGATATAATTTTTGGTGAAGTTTACTGAATGTTATCGAAAGGATTCACTAATAATATAAGAATTTAGAGTTTACGTCGTAATAAAGTGAAAAAAATTTAAAGATCGGCTGAGGTTGATGAATTGAAACGGATTCACGTAGTGTAGTGTATGATCTAGTAGATCTGTCAAAATTTGAATGAGGTGCTTGCATATGAGGTGTTTAAAAAGAAACTCCATTAAATGAAGTTCTCTCTCTCTCTCTCTCTCTCTCTCTCTCTCTCTCTCTCTCTCCCTTTCATATTGTACAAGAAATAAGTGTGCTACATAAAGGCCACACCTGTGTCATTGAGCGTGGATGTCATTAGACGTCAGTGACATTGCGTATGGTGCATCAAGGAATACGTGGAACTGCCACCGATCTGTTGTATTTGGATATTTGACGCAAGTTGTATTGCTCGTCGTGAAAACATCGCCGTCCAAGAGAAATGGGAAACCACCCGTCCGCCCACCAGCCACTCGAGAGGGCTACCAGTCATGCTGGAAATGGTCTTCGCCTCTCGGTACGTCACGGTTGTTTTTACATCAAATGTAACGTTTACGATTACTTGCGTGTGCTATTCTGTCGTATCTGATATGAGACGAAACTGTCACTCGCATGTAGTACACGTGACAGTTGTAATCATACGGTATTGTTCAGAGTATTTAGCTTCAACAGCATATCAATGGTAGTACCTTCTCATTGACAGGATTTTTTTTAGCGTTAGCATTTATTTTCTGGTTTATAAGTATGGAAAATTTATAAGTATGGAATTTTTTAAAATTAAATATTAAACAAAGCGAAAATAAATGAAAAATTTTAATCTTTAATTTAGTTAAAGCAGAACGTGTTTTAATATATATTTTAATATTTATACTTTTTAATATGTATTTTAATATATTTTAATATTTTATTTCAAAATTCGATTTATTAAAATAATTTAATCACAAAAGCCCAAAAGAATAATTTTGTAAGAATTTTTATAAGAATCATTTTTGATCACATTTTTTGTATTTTCTAAAATTTTTGCTTTTATACTTATAATTGTATTATGATGTAATAACAAAATTCATACAAGTATTAGCATAAATCGCATGTCATGGCGTGACTATCAACATTTTCCTCTTAAACGTTTTGCGAAACGTTCTGTACACGAAAAGATGGTTTATTCCACGCTTCATAAGATCCGAGATTTGCAGCCGTCGGAAATGACGGTTTGCCCTTCTTACTTCCATTTTTCACCCTCGGTCACACCCCTTATACATTCTTATTTCTCATTTCGTTCTCTCGTAATTTTCTACATACAATGACTTATATATTTCACATATTTCTAGATATTAAAAGTGCGCGCGCATGTGTGTGTGTGTGTGTGTGCATGTGTGTGTTCTTGTTTTTTTTAATTCTGAATTTTATTATTTTATTGCGAATGTATTCATATCTGAAGTATAAAAGAAAAAAAAATAATAGACTTTCTTCATATCGAGAAATATGTAAACAAATATATAAGTACTATAATTTATCTTTAATGTTTATCGATACTGTGATGAAGAGTTATGTTATAATCTAATAGAACTTTGACACTATACTTTACCGTGACTATACTTTACCGTGTAACTTTGTTTATCAAAGTGGAAATATCCACTTAAAAAAGAAATGAATGGATAAATTTAAAATAATTTTTCTTTTTATTTTGTATAATAGTAAAATGTATTATTTTTGTATAAATTAGTTTTCTAAATAGGGATAATTTTTTAAAAATTAAGAATAAAATGAATATAACTTGTTCTGTAGATAAACCTGTTAAAAAATTTATGCGACTGAGTATGGAATAATATCTACATATATATTTGCATTCCTAAAATCGCTGACTGTACGTCTCAGGTATTTCTGTAACGAGGAACTTCATTAACATGGACGCATGACGTCAATCACATTGGTCACAGTATGACTAATATATTATTTCCGTTGCGCTGGACTTTTGGTGTCATCACGAACATTATAGACGTGAGAATTCAACTTTCGTGACAATCAAGTTTTCCCAAGCATTTGGAAATCTTTGTGCACGACATAAATCCTTGGTATTCATCGCACTGAGACTATCAATGTGCGTCATGCGAATTATGTAAGCTTACTACTGCATTTGTGAATCCCCATTTCATAGATGGAATGACGTATTTCATGCGTGACAGTTTCAACAGTGAAAATGACGATACAATGAGGTGCGGTTGGCGCTTGCGTTTCAATGACCTTTGCTCGCAAGCACGTGTCCGAATCAATCTTTCATCCATTGGATACCGTAAACGCTACATTCAATTTACAATTGCGAAAAGCTGCATCTATACCGTGCTGAATATTATATAAACAATGAAAATTAATTTCGAAATATCAAAATAATTTATTACAAATATTATGAATAACTACGATTTTCATGAAATCAAATCTGAGAAACAAATTTATATTTATTAATTTATTAATTTATTAATAAAATTTTACAAATTTACGATTTAATAAAATTAATCTTTTTTAAATAAATTTATAATAAAATTAACAATTTTTATTAATATTTTTAATCAATCTTTTCTACTTCATATTTATGTATTGTCTGCACTTTTTATTCCAATTTTATTTTTTTTTAATAACAACGCTGTTTTGCAACAAATACTTATTTATGTATAAATTATATATGCCTTAAGAAGCAGATAGATAGCATATTTATATATTAATTAAATACGTTTTTATAAAATTTAAAATGAAATAATAACAGCAAGAATAAATATAGCAAACTAGTTTATTAACTTTCCTTTTCTTATCTTTTTCTAAAACTTGTTTACTACACTCTCCTTACTTTCCTCGTTATTACTTTATTTTATTTAATATATAAATTTAATATATATGCAATTTGTCTCTTATTTAAAACATATATACAATTTATAAGGATATACATATAAGCGCTTTTTTTTAAATGTATTAATATAATTATTGTTTTGGAAACTTTAAATGTATTAAATGTAATTTTAATAGATTTAATAAGTATATATATGTAATATTTTATTATACGCATAATGAAATGACTTGTAAAATGCCTATTAATTAATTCTAAAATGCCTATTAATAATTTTATTAAAATCGACAAAAAAATTTCATATAAATTGTATCTTATTTTCAACATGCCAAACTGATTTATTTGTAAAACATAAATGCATTTTATGAAATTAAAGCGAGAGATTTTCTGAAATTAAAGAATATTATACTCTCTTGTTGCTTTGACATGACAGCTTTGCGATATGATACAACGCGTGAAATGAAAAAATTTATTTTCATTCAGAAGAAAATCGGCAAAATTTCTCTTGAAAATAATCATGGATTTATTTTATAAAAGCAAACGTGTTTATTACGGAATAAACAAACAAACATTATATTTTTGAGATGACTTTGACGCTCATTTTCTTTGATGAAAAAGCTTTTGCCTCTTTTGCTGCTTCGTTGATATTTAATTCCTAGAAAGCAGGAATTCCTAGAAAGTGGAATAATTTAAAGCTTGGGAGAGTGATCATAGAAATGGCTGGATGCTGCATTTCCTCGAATTCATCGTGCGGTATAATTACATGATGTTTGTTATGCGTTTTAATTAGTGGAATTAGTAGATTACGTCGAGATTGCGAAAATTTCGTTTCTGCCTAGTGGATTTGCAATATTTGATTTAGTCGCGACATCGAATAACTCATCTTCATTATCGTTCTTTTACATTTATTCAACACCATGCACAAGCAATTTAATATTCGCGGAATAAGTTGATATCTTGGAATCAGCAATATTTTCGTGGCGTAACACAAAACAATATTGTGAAGAATTGAACTACTAAGTCCGTGCAATCTCGTAACAATTCTGCATATACAATTAATATTTATTAATTTATTATATACATAATGAAATGAACTTAAAAACCCTTTATTCATTAATTCTATATGGTTATTATATAAAAATCAATAAAAGATTTTTAGGATGATATTAAATATTAAGAGAATAACAATCCCGAAAATTGAGTGCTGTAAAAACACTTTAATATGCTTTTTTCTCGAAAATTAATGCCATCCATCTGCTACATTAAATTAGATGAAATTATTTCACTAATTACAAAAATACACAATATTAATCTTTTAAAATTAAATTCTTTGAAATTTACTTGGAATTTCACTTTAAAGAACGAAAAAGTTGAGCCAGTTTTGAAAGAAGGGCTTAATTTTTAATCTTTAAGAATGAAATTTCACTCTTCAGAGCAAAGATTTAAAGAGTATTTAGCTAGCAAGATTGAACATTTTGAAGAAATGTAGTTTACATATACACACACGTACTTCAAGCTAATTTATTTCAAGGAAGAGGACAGTAGCACGCAAATTACAGAGAGCCTAGACCGATTCGCCAGCGTATCGCGGTTACATTCAAATCGCGTTTTACGCACAGTCAACACATATAAATCTAATCGTACGCGTGAATCCACACTTACATGCGTGTACGCCCGCGGTTACGCACACTCGCGGTCCAATCGAATCGAGGGGATCAAACTCAAGGATAACTGGTGCTGCATGCAGCGCTGCTTCTCAACGATAAAGCGAAAGAGATCCAGGAGTTCGCTAAGCTGTTCAAAACTACTGCTGATTATTTATGCATAAATCTGATCTTTTCTTCTTTAAATAGACATTGCAATCTACAATAAAATGCAATTTTTATTTCTAAAAGTTTAAAAGAAAAGAATTTACTACATAATTTCTTTCTGTTCATAATATTCAACATATGTAATTTATTTTCATCGAACGAAAAAAAAATATATAAAATTTATTTTTTATTTCCAAAATTTTTATATAATTTTTATATAGTTTAATGGAAAAAGGGGGAGGGGTAGAGAGAGAGAGAGAGAGAGAGAGAGAGAGAG
>NW_017259197.1:1186158-1189816 GCF_001594045.1 Atta colombica
GAGAGAGGAGGGAGAAGTTTGTAGTATAATAGATATATAGAAATAAATGTTCTTAATACATTTTTAAAATATATTATATTTAATAGACGTTATACATTAAAAAAAATTTTTTTGCAAAAACTTTTTTATCTTTTATTTTTATTTTTTTCAGTGTCAATAAAATGCGTTCACTTATTCTCTTTCTCAATCTTTTAACAAGCTAATCGATCTGCAGCACATATAACATTTAATTATGCTTTGATTCAAAGGAAATCGATTGCGCAGGTTGAAAACCACACATTGCATTCCTACACTTGGTATTTCCATGTTGGACGGCCAGAACGGCGACACAACACGCTACATTGCCTTGCGGGAAAGCCCACTCGTTGCACTTTTCTGCGTATCCGCCTCCGTTATTGTATGCGTAGACACCTGCCGCGGTGAAAGGACTCAAAGTAGATTTATACGAGATGCGTAAACTAAGCGTATCCATCGTTTGGTATTCCAAATGCACGTTATTTTTTTGTATTCTTTGTTGAACGTTCGACTACTCTTTTTCGTTCGATTATTTGACAACATTATTTAGTGTCTTTACGAGAAACGTGAACCCCTTTTTATGTGCTATCTTTCCTATAAGTTTCCTCTTTCTTGACGTTGTTTAATATAAGATATGGCTCCCTCGTGCGAGAGCTTTGTAATCCTGCTATTCATCACGTCGAACAATGAGAAGCTCTAATAATCGGACTACCTTTGGTCGCGTATAAACTTCGCGTATAAATGTTGTTCGGCTTAGTTCTATCCAAAACTGCTATCCAAAACTTTTCAGACAGTCTCATTGAAAATATATATAATATATACATATATAATATATAATTACATAAATGTTTACTATTATATTAAAATTTATGAAGCGTATAGCTAATCTTAATTGTATTATTATTATTTTAATATTGATAAAAATTTAATATTGATAAAAAACGATATTTTTATGAATTAAGTTCTTCATCTGGAAAATCTGCTGTTGTATACAACATGGGGTAACTCCGGCATACGCCGCTCTGGGATTTACGCCGCAGAAATCAGAAAAAATAGAAGGAATGGGGGTAATTTTCCCACAATTACTCTGTTATATGCCTTTATGTTATATTATATTATGATTTCAGCTTCTTACTGTTAATATTAATATAATGAAATTATTGTGAGTTGAATCGATTTGTCACTGTAATAAGTAACACCATCATAAATTATAATCTACATAAAATGATGACCGTAGGACGCGTAAAAGACTTAGTGATTATTTCGTGATACATACGTGTAGAATAATAAAGCATATTATGTAGCAAAATACAAGTGCTTTGCTTTCGTATTTTTTGTTTAGGTTGTTGTCTTGTATATCTCACTTGTTTGGGATATACAGCAAGGAATTTATGCTCAAAGCATACAAAGTGCGCAGATTGAATTCGGTGCACTAAATGCAATAAACATATTACATGAAATATGTACTCATATCATGTCTCATGTTATAATATAATATATGTAGGAAGATTGTAATTATTATTTATTACTTTATATTTATTATTTTCTTATTCCTTAATAAAACTTTATAAACACATTTTATAATAAGGAGCTTCTACCAGGTCATTACAATAAACGAGCTTTAAAAGATGTAAACACTAAACCTTTATTATTCTTTTATTATCATTTCACGAAACGTTTTGATCATACTAAGTTTTCATCAGACGTGTTTATAAATGAAATAAAAATTCTTAACAATAATCACATTTTATAAGTTATTGTGTCATTATACTTCTTATTTATATGCATTATTTGTAAATTTTTCATTAGCTGTACATATCCCCCCTTCCCTTATGAGTAGTTATATATCCCATCTTTATAGAATATACGGCAAAAATGCAAGGTTTTCAAAGTTTATTTTTTAATATAAAAAATAAATATTTCAAATTTCTAATATTTTTTTCGTAGTAGTAGACAAAGTACAAAGTAGTAGTATAAAGTTTTTACTGATATAGTTCGTTTGCTATAAATATAATATTTAATAAATTAAGTTTTTGATAGGTATGACGTATATCGGAGTTACCCTATAAAAGTAAGTAAGTAGTTACCCTGTAGAAAATTGCATATTGTAGATATTTATCTTACATCAGTTATCTTACAGTAAAAAAAAATAAGATGATTTCGAAATAACAAAAAATTAATTATATTATTATAATACCAAAAAAAGTTTTGGAAATTTGTTTTGCAATTTTATAGTTTATTATGTTTTTATATTATTTAATAAAAGGAATTTTGGTAAACATAAATGTATACCACTTATGATACATTACTGATACTGATACGAAATCGTATTAACAATTCTTATTTTCAATTTTTGGTTATTAGTTTTACTTGATCTAACGTATAATGTGATTGGATGATTATATAAATCGAATAGAAGAGATTGGGATTCTTTGGCACAAGAGGCGTTGTGTGTTCTATTTATATACTTATGGCGAAAGAGTAATAATGAAAATGTCTCTTTTATAACATAACTTTTTTAAAATTTTATTGAAATTAAACAAATATAATAACAAAAAAAAGAGAAAAAAGTGTCATTTATGTAAAAGGATACAAGTAAATTTTTAAGCGTTTAAAATTATATATATTAATACTCTGTAGTTTGAGAGAGCAAATCTAAATGATGCATTATTAGTTAAAAGAAAAGTTTTCATTACTATATAAATGTTATTTTGAATTATTATTTATACAGTAATTTGTTATAATAAAATAATTGAAATCAATTACGTAGAGGGATGGAATACATTTGATATGTATTTAAGATAAGCTTAGATTAATTTGCTGTTATTGCTCACATGAGAAGTGTGAACATTCAATTACAATTTAATTCTGACAAAACGCTTTATATTTAATATTTTTGGAGTAAGCTACATTTAAAATAGTTTACATTTGTTTTTCTATAAGTATTATTTTACTATTCGATCATTAAAAAATAACTTTAAAACAATCTTTTATAAACTACATATTTGCGATCTGCTTTTTATTTCTATTTTTATATCTTCATTAATTCAGTATGGAGTTTATCATGTAGTCAACTTAAATCGTGATATGTATCAATTTACGTCACTGCTAGGATGTAAATTGATACATATCACGGTGTAAGTGGTATAGCTAGTTATTATAAATGTTCGTTATTTTACTTATTACAATTATTACAAAGAAAGCATATAGTATACAAAATTATTCCTGGCATGTGGAGAAAGACTCTCTCTCTCTCTCTCTCTCTCTCTCTCTCTCTCTCTCTCTCGTATATTAATGCAATTCACTTATAATAATTAATTGTTTAAAAAGTAGAATTCTGAAATTGTAAAAACTGAGCCAATGATTTGTAGTCTTCCCTATGTATCTATTTTCACTAACTTCTTCTAGATCATGACATCTCTCGATTACGATAATTCGAAGACTTTTGGCTTCAAGACATTCTTAGCTTTACGATTAAAAATAGATGCCAATAGCTTCAAAAATTTGCACAGACTGTTTTAGATCGCTGCCATTCACGAAATTGTCCTAATCGTTTAAAGTGAATATTTAGAATATTAAGATAAAAAAAAACAATTTTATATTTATATTAAAATTTAATATGTACACATTATTTAATTATTTT
>NW_017259197.1:1189916-1194641 GCF_001594045.1 Atta colombica
AGTGCGCATATATTTTTTTATATTACAGCACTCTTGACAAAAACAGGCTACAGTTCTGATTTAGTTTATCGGATTTCTATCACTCTCGAATGGAAACCATTCTCTGATGATACATTGCAGATCTTGCATATGGTAGTTACAAAGTTCGAGCAATTCTGTAATGTACATTGAAGTATAGTATATTGTCTTCATGCAATATGTTCATATTATCATAAAATAACATTTTAAATAGCATTTAAAAATTTTTTTTAAAATATGTATAAGTAAAGAAGCTCTAGGCAAACTTGCAGAAATTACTATATAAGATTTGTACTTATTTACATACTTTTTACCGTGCACACGCTACTTGCACATATAATATGCAAAGATGCATTCTTTGTTACCATCTTTCCTTTCACGCCTCAAGATTCCAATCATCGATTATCATACATGAAACACTTTTCGGGAAAATCTTCATCAAATATCCTGCATGCATACAAAATATGTAGTAAGATGAAAAAGTTTCCGGCCCATGAATATAGGAAAAGTGATAAAATAAAATATTTTTATTTTTTTATATCTTTTTTTATTTTATATATCTTTTAAAACAATAAATTAATTTTTGTTTACAATTAAAAAATATTCTAAATTTTTATTTTTAAAATTTAAATGTCTAATATTGTGGAGATTACTTCTTCATAATCAATATCTTTTACGTAAATTGGATTTCAAAATATAGAAAATAAAAAATAATTTTTAAATTAAAATAATTTCCGCAGTGTTTTCAATCATTTTAAAAATAAAAATTCAGAATAATTTTGTGCTAGTACAAAAAAATTAATTTACTGTTCTAAAACATGTGAAATAATAATAATTGATTGAAAATGGAAAAGATGGAAATAGTCGTTTCATTTTATCATTTCTTTTATCCTATCAGAAATTTTTGGATCTAATTTAATATATATCTTCTGCATTTTTACTCTGAAAAAAATTGTCTTTTAATTTCTTTACTTTATACACACATGACGGACAGATATGATTTATTCGGGAAGAAGATAATTTTAATCGTAAAAAAATAAGTTGAAAGTGTAGAATAATATTTTTTTATGAGTACGTATCGAAACAAAGGCTTTGTTCGAATATATATATCCATGTTTTTGTTCTGCCATCTTTAAAAATAGTACGTCACAGACAGCCTTCTATTAAAAGCGGCCTATGTCAGTATGTTATACGATATAATCAATAATCTTGTAGGTATAGTTGCAAATTACCTACGCTTTCCTGTTTTAAGCCTTTCTTGTAATCTCTTATCTTCACAGTCGTGCCATATATAACATAAGCATAAATAATTTTTCTTTCAGTTTTTTAGTTATTTTGCTTATGTCTAATTTTTTATATGTAAAATCTTAACTTAGATAAATCTCAATAGCAAACAATTGATACAATAAAACTGTAAATTTTTAACAAAAAGATAGATAAATATAAATTTTATAAACTTCATAGATCTTTCAAATTCTTATATCTTTAGTCATCGTTCTATTTATTGTTACGATATTCAAAAGAAAAAAAAACTACTCTCACGAAATATAAGGAAAATATATCAGAGAAGTTTAGATGGTGATTCACTCAGTTTCTTATATTGATGTCATGCCTTTCCACGAAGAATATTATTATCCTTACGTTTATCCTTACGTTATCTTATAAATCATTGAATTGTTATTAATCAACTAATTTTATATTATATAAACAAAACTGTATATAAAATAATTAAAATAATGAAATAAGTATGTTACATAATAGAAGATTAATAGTAAAGACGTACATGTATTACGTTTTTATACTTAAAAATGTGTTATGTAATATAGTCATGTAATAGTAAATTTATTTCTACACATGATGAAAAATATAGTATATTCTTATTTTTTTGTAAATTAACTTGTTGATGCAAAAAGGGATATTTTATTAAAAAATTATTTTAATGTTTTATGTATTTATATATCTATTATTTATATATTATATAAGCACTAAATATGTATACGTACATTATATTTATATATTATAATACTAAATTTATTATTATAATACTAAATTTATTATGTTTTAGAATTTATTTTACTTTATTTAGTTTTTTAGTAATTAATAATTATATTGGATCATTTTTATTATGTACTAATTTCAAATCGGTTTTAATACAACTAATATACGAAAGTGTATATGCGCACTGATATCAATTATGATATCAATTTTTTCAGTACAATACATTGAATAATACTGATTTTGGAATTAATCGATGTAATGCTTATTTAAACTGATTTCATGTACCAATAAAAGATCAATTGTTTTGATTGTAACGATTACTTATATCACATTATATTGTAGTGAATTTACTTATCGATTTTGGAATTGAACATTGTTTCACACAGTTATAGTTTGTCCATGATGATACCTCACTACTATGTTTGCGTAGAATATTTATAATCTCTCCCTGATCGTTGGAGATGTATATCCACGTGCAATAAAAAAAGGAGCGCGATCAATACATTTATAAAGTTACCCCATGTAAATATTTTACGTAGAAGACGAATATCTTTATGTAATATTTTTTACTTTTAATATTATAGTATTAGTAAATGATATAATTGAATGGTGCATATATTTGTGTCACAATTATAATTTTGCATAAGGAATAATTAATTTAGCTCGTATTCAATTATTTCAGAATTATCTAGTGAATAATTTATATTTATTCTATTATGCTATAAATGCATATTATATTATTCGTATAATGGCATAACCTATTTTCTACGTCACAAATAAATTATGACAGGGTTTCGTAATATTTAAATTAGAACACAGAAATGATAGACACATTATGTATAAATTAATTTTAAATAACTCTTAAAAGTAAGCAGAATAAAGAAATGTCTATTATCTATTTGAAAAAAAATATTATTTACTTTTGACAATTGCATTTACAAATATAGGTATATACACTGAGAAAAAAATTATTTAATTGATTGAATTAATTCAGTTTGTCTTTATTACTTTCGTTGAAGAATGCATTAAATATTATATAATATGTTTCTTAAATATATATATTCTCCAACAAAAAAAATAAAGATAAACTAATTAATTTAGACTAAATTAATTTAGTCAAATAAACAATTTTTTCTCGATGTATCATCGAAGAACATTAGAGATATAATTGACATTTAAAAATTGTAAAAGAAACTGTATTATTAATTCAAAATATTATTTTCATTCATACAGCAGAATTTCTTTAAATATGAGTTTAAATAAATTTCTTACTTTGTTAGTAATATTTCCTACTTCCATGTTTATGATTATTAGAATATAATTCGCAAGTTGCTAAATTACTATGTCACAATCATCATATTGAGGAGGCAACAAAACCATTACTCTGTAGAAACGCCACGTTCCCCATCATGCCAATTAAAAAGCAGTTATGCGTGCATTCAAATGCGTCGTCACAGTTAAATTAAATCTCTGCAAAGCGTTACAACGCCGCAGACTAATTTGGTCGATCAAAGCCGTTTAGTACGGTGCTAGACGATGGTATTGTTCGCTCGACATGATTATGCCTCTCGATCGTCACTCGCTTGATAAAGACGCGATAGACAACTCTCGCATGACAGACGATGTTGAAATGATGAATAAAACGGTATGGTGCGTAGAGCATGCAATCGTTTTACTGTAGCGCAACGGTAAGCCTATTATCGTTCTAAGTAAACAGTCTCGCTAAACCGATTGTGTTGAGAGCGTTTGCTTTCGCACGTTATAGCTATTAGTAGTTTATCGTGCGATAATCGATGGCCGGTATCGCTCCGTTGCATGGGGTTTGATTATTTTCATTGGATGATATTATTCTAATCGAGCACGAGACCCCAGATGCGATCGTTTTCACGGAGAAGTACTGCTTCGAAAAAAATCTGGGAAGCAGCTACTCGGGTGTGATAATGCCGGTCTGTTCCCTCGATGATCCTTCATGGGAGACACGTGACATGCAATCTAAAATCTACTGATGTCTTTGATGGACTGCGCTTTATCATACCTTCGTTAGTCTCCCTTGACATGATAGTGCTCTTGATTTAATAACCATGATAATAGCTTTATTAAAGTTTATTATAAAGTATTAATTTTTTAAATGTTATTATCCAAGTTCTTAACAATTCTGTTCACATAATTTGCATTAAAATAACAACTTTACTTTAATGACTTTTATTACAGAGATAAAATATTTTAATGTATATTTAATACATTTAATATATTTAATTTTTATACATATATATTTAGACATATATTCATTCTTATTTTATTTAATTACAAAATTTTTCTTTGTGCAATTTTTTAATAAAAAGAAATTATTATTAATTATTATTATTTATATAGAAGACGTTTTTAAATTTCAAATAAATTTACATGAGCAGATTTATATGATTTTAAAAATTATTTACAGATTTTAATATATCATTCAGCCTTATTAATTATTACGAGCGTTCTAAGATGATTATAAGCATCGAGTTGTTAAATTGCTAGTTAATTTAAACTTATGATATTACTATGGTAGTTCAGTGAAGTTTGCGTTTCAATACCGAAAAGTCATTTCGGGCGCAGTTTAAAGGACTACACATACATAGTATATAAATTTATTTATATAGAATTATACAAGAGAGAGAGAGAGAGAGAGAGAGAGAGAGAGAGAGAGAGAGAGAGAGAGAGAGAGAG
>NW_017259197.1:1194741-1211652 GCF_001594045.1 Atta colombica
GAGAGGAGGGAGGGCACTTAATATCCAGCTAAACCGTCTTTAAAGGCGTTTATATCTCCTATTGATTGTATATTTATATGGTTTTATTCTGTAATTTTTAATTTTACAATATGGCATAGTTTGGTTTCATAAATTCAGAGTTTATTGTATATATAAAAGTTTATATAAACTTTTTTTCTTTCTGATTAAATTATGTACTCCACATTCAATCCTTTTTATTTCTGTTTCGATGGAGAATTACATGATTGCAATATGCGTCTTTGAGGTGAAAGTGACTTTTATGAGCAAATCATACCCTTTATACAATAAAAGATGTTTGCATATGTCTCGATTCTAAAATAATAGTTATTATATATTATTTCTTTTATTGTGTGTAAAATACTATTTCAATGCATTTCCTATTTGCATTCGATCAGTAATTACCTGTGTTATTTTGTACAATTAAAAAATAACTTTAAACTTTATATTTTCTAGTTTATACAAGTTCAACAATTCATATAATATTCACATAAATTCTGGAAAGAAGCAATTTAAATATTTTAAGATTGAAGCACCTTTTACCTGCTACTTCTTCTGTTTATTGCGTCAAATTTATTTGTATCATTGATAATT
The DNA here is from genome assembly GCF_001594045.1 of Atta colombica. Classification (NCBI taxonomy): domain Eukaryota; kingdom Metazoa; phylum Arthropoda; class Insecta; order Hymenoptera; family Formicidae; genus Atta; species Atta colombica. The sequence goes on from NW_017259197.1 coordinate 1,195,354, forward strand.
TTGGATTTAATATATTTAATTACTAAAACTATCTTTTTAAAAACTACTTATCGTCTGAATTAAATAAAATAATTCTAAATAAAAATTATTTTGTATTCGTTAAAAGACATGTCAAGTGTTATTAAAAACCATTATTATATTTTTTAAATGTCGATATAAATAAAGTGTACCTTGCTTCTTAACTAGAAATTTAAATGGAACGAATCCAAAATATATGCGTCTTTTTTAATTGTTCCCATGTCATATCCAGAAGGAGTTATTTAGGAGATGCGGTCGTAGGGGATGTATTTAGATCTTCTTGCCGATATTCATTATCTGGAGCGGCGTATAAGGTTGGGTCAACGTGCTCTTATATTTCGAGGGTCAGATAAGACAGCAGTTTTTCTAATCTATTATCGAAGCTATACGTAAGATTTTAGAAACTTTTCAGAAATTTATCTCACATAATATAATGTGAAATAATGAATTTAACATATGCAAGATTTGCATAATATTCTATAATAATACATATATTCAATAACGATTTTAAGTTTGTTGACTTAAGTGCTTCTTGATTTTTGCGATTGTATTCATGTAGGATCATAATGCGAAAATTAGTATGTTATGTATTTATGTGCGCTTGTACAAGTATGAGTTTGTTACTGTCGTGTTTAGTCTCACGATTTCGAATTATTAGCTCAGTTCGCGAACTAATTCAATAAATCCTAATTACATTCTAATGAGTAACATCCGCCTAAATGCATTGAGTAAATATCTAGACATTCATCGCCAACTTAGAATACATGTGCATGTCATCTAATATGATGTCATTCGTGGAATCCTATCTATACGACCAGTTGTGCAAAACACGTGCGAGTGATATCATAAATACAGAGTACGTTGGAGAATTTCATATTAACATATTTCTTCTTAATTTTAAATTCTTTGAAAAGTTTAGACATTTTTTTTTATTGACACACACACACACGCGCGCGCGCGCGCGCGCGCGCGTACGCACGCACTCACACACATTTTGTAAAATAACTAAATCACACTCTTAATATTGTATACTTAATATTTAATATGCAAAAATTTTAAAACTTAAAAAGTAATTATTTAAATTCTGTTTCTGTGCTATCCAAATATATTTTAATATATATCAAGAATTTATAAAAAAAATTATTGTTAAAATTAAATAACTGTGACAAATAAAGAACTCTTATTATTATTATTTAGTTTTGGCTAAATAAAAATTTACTTTAAAAAATTGTAAAGATTTAATTCTGAGAAAAAATAGTAACTAATTTAACTAATATATTCTGTATACTGTAATAAATACCTATTACTGCGTAGTGTATCTTCCACAAGATAGATAATTAAGCCAATCATTAATCATCGTTTGTCTACGAACAGAACCTCTCTAGAACAGAATCTCGCGCAAATACATACATACATACATGTGTTAATTTGATACGATACAGCCATAATTTACGAAAATATGTATGTACACTTTCGCAGAAACAAAGGGAAAAAGAAGTAATCAAATTATTGTAACATATCTGGATGATTTTAAAAAATTCGAAGATGAGTATCATATCGTATGGCATTAACAGGACGTTTTTAAAATCGATTATTTTAATTTTTATTTATTTTTTAATAATATGAAACTCTAGATATAATCATATTTCTAATCAAGTGTATAACATCGTTCAATTAACTTTGCAAAGTCAGATAGAGAAACAAGAAACATGGCAGAGGGAGATGTTGATGACGAAGGAAAAGAATAGAATATAGAGCATGAACGAGAAAGATCTTAACGTGTCTCTGTTCGCAATCCGTCGACTAGCTCTTAGGGGTGTCGCCAATTCGGAGGGTAGATCCGCGGTCGGTATAGGGGAAACTCGATATAAAGGAGGGTTCCGATATAAAGGATTCTTTGGGAACGGGTCTCAAGATTCGATCACAGGGCTTTGTCAAGTTGGCGATTCGGCGCAACGGTTGCCAGACAGTGGCCGTTTTGGACATTTTCTCAAGCTCTACGATTCATCGGGTGAATCCTGAACGCATCCCTTGAGAATTTGCTCGCGGCTTTGCCTTAACTGATTACATTGTCGATGTTGAATGTTATTAAAAGATAATTTGGACTGACAGAAACGTCATTCCTTGTGGACACCATGTTTGGTGCTTTGATCCAATTTCGAAATTTCCCTGCTGACTTGACTTCCCTACTGACCTTTATTAATTATTTACAATTTTAACAATGCATGAGCAAATGATATGTAATCTCAGCAACATTATTAACATTTGTATCCAAATTAAAACTTATTTAAATTTCTTTTGACGTAATATGTACTTGACTTTTTTTAAAAGACATTTTTACATAATTATAGTTATCGCACAACTTAAAACTTATACAAAATTTAAGAAATATATTTTCAATTCTTTTGATAAACGATTAGATATATATTAAAATATTTATAAGGTCAAATTATTATGTACACATTTAAATTTTTAATATATCTTTAATATTTGTATAAAGATAACAAGAAATTAGATTTGTAAATTTTGTACATTTTCTATATAATATTATATATGTATTAGTTCTTATTTTTATTTTTATAATAAATGTATTATTAATGTTTTATATTAGGTTAATATCTTGTTTATATCTCTGCATACGAATAATAGATGATTTTGTGCGAGTGAATAATTAAAAATTAGCATCTGACAACTCTATATTTATTTGTCATGGAAAGATCACTTTTTGTCATACCCAAGGGAAAGCTCTTTGTTAATATTTTGTTTGATTTATTGCTCAAAGCTTGTAGGAAATAAAACGTTTTTATATTTCGCTATTACAGAAGCGCGAGAGGTCGCCGGGAAAAAGAATGGATCGGCTTCGACGAAGCTTCCGAGATAGTTTCCGGCGGCGGAAAGACCCTCATGTGCCCGAGTCTAGTAAACCTCATCAATGGCAAGCAGATGAAAGTGCAGTGCGTTCAGCTACATGCGCTTTTCACGTTAAGGTAAAAATTAATAACAACACCGAGTGTGTGTACCAATTATAGTGATTATCTCTAATCAGTATTAGAATTATGATAATTTATTAAAAAGATGGGGGATTTATTAAAATGAATTAAGAATTAATTGGCGTTTTTTTATTTAATCGGCATTATGGCTGACATTTTAGTTATTTAATATTCTCTGCTTTAGAAATACTATATACAAAGCATTAATTAATTAATTCTCAGATTAATAATGTCAGAAATCATTATTTACATAGAATTATAAATGCTTAAAATAATTAAATTTTTTATTAATTCAGTTTCTTTTTCAAGAATGTATAATTTTATAGAGAGAGTAATTCTTTATAATTAATATTAATTTGCTATATTAATATTAAGTATTAATTTTCTTAAATAAGGTAAAAGTCTACTTTAATCTTAAAACTACTCTATTTTAATAATTTAATTGATTTTTTGACAGTATCTAGGATGTGTAGAAGTCTTTGAATCGAGGGGTATGCAAGTTTGCGAGGAGGCTCTTAAAGTTCTCCGTGTAAGTATTTTATATAAAATAATTTTTGAAATTAATACGACTTGTTTGTGGATCAATTAAAAGCATTAACTTTTATAATTAACCATCTACATCACGCGAGCATATGATTCATATTCGCATATTTGTCATATATAGTTCATTCAGTAAATTTTTTATGTATATAAGAATAAATAATTTCTAAAAGTAATTCTTTCATAAGATATTTTCCATTTCCAATATTCAAGAAGCTCTGTAGAAAGTTTCATAAACCTTGCGAAAGTCAAGCGCGTCACATTCTCTGAGTCTTTCGCCTCGACTATATTTAGTACGGCTTACATATAAAGAGTCGACATTGACACCAAAGTGAAAATAAATCGGTGTAAAGGTCAAAGGACAACTTCGGGCGACCGAGTTAATTTGTGACTGAATTTTCAGAACTCAAGAAGAAGACCAGTACGGGCGATACTTCACGTATCTGGTGACGGATTGCGTGTTGTCGAGGATGAAACGAAAGGATTGATTGTCGATCAGACAATCGAAAAGGTGTCATTCTGTGCGCCGGATAGGAATCACGAGAAGGGATTCAGTTACATTTGTAGGGATGGCACGACAAGGCGATGGATGTGTCATGGATTTTTAGCATTAAAGGAATCGGTAAGTCAGATGCCATTTCATTTCATTCGAATAGAAAATTATCTTTAATATACAAGGAATGCTATGTACTCTGTCGATAAGGGGTGTTCATTGATTCGAATTGCGAATATATGCAGCATCAGACAGTACGGTGATGATAATCTAAAGTATGTGTATATGATATGTAAATAACTAAATATTAGATATATATTTTAATTTTAATCCCTAATTGCTGATAGATTTATTAATAATTACTATTTTGTGTAATTGAAAGTTTTTGTAAAAAATTGTAAAATATGTTCTATTTTTACATATTGCCATTAAGATTTGCATATATCTTCCTGTTTATAATATAATGTGTATATTTTGTACATGTTTGAGATTAAAAATATAAATAATATTAGTTTTTAAAACACTTTTATGTGAATAATGAGAGTATTTTTCTTATAATTGGCTTTATAATTGCGAATGTACACAGCATCAGATAATATATGGTATAATAATAATAAGAATCTAATATATAATTAAATTTTAATGCGTTCTTAATTACTAATAGATCTATTAAGAATACATTAATGTGATATTCTATGTAATTGGAAATTTTGTAATATGTCCTATCCCAGTCAACCAAGTCTATCAAAAACAAATTTTATTAAATGCTTGTTATAAATATCGACAAAAGGATCAAATTTAATGTGAATTCTATTATATTTAATAATATCAGCAAATTGGTAGTAGATAGCTGCTGATGTAATATGAGAATAAATTGATAAAATCTTGTAAAGCTTGCTGATAGCAAATTGACGACAAGAATCGACCAAAACTAAAACCAACTAAAGTTTTACTCGATTGTTACTATCAATTTGCTGTCTGGTTAATATGTAGATTTTGCTAGCAAAATACTTATTGCTGGCAGCGAATTTGTCATCATTCTGAGTTGATCAGCTTAATGTCAACTCGGCAATAATTTATTATTAATTTACTTAGAATGTTATATATTGCTATCGAAATTTACATATATTTTTCTGTTTACGATATAACACGCATATTTTAAATCTTGGTTTACCTTGTTTTATTTAAAAATATAAATAGTATATTAGTTTTTAAAAGACTCTCACAGGAGAGGAGGCATAGGATAATGAAGGCATTTATTAATGGACTTATTCTTTATCATCAAGGGAGAAAGATTGAGTCATGCAGTAGGCTGCGCCTTTGCTGCATGCCTGGAGAGGAAGCAACGAAGAGACAAAGAATGCGGAGTTACAATGACTTTTGATTCGAAGACTTCCATTTTCACGAGAAGTGGCAGCTTTAGGCAACCGAATCTCGCGGAGCGGTTACAAGAAGCGCGCGATCGTGCAGCAGGTGGGTTACATAAATTTTTAAAAGTCACTTGTTATGTTGGTTGCTTTATAAATAAAGTTAAGATAAATTAAAAAAAAAAGAATAGTTTAAAGTTCTGTAGACCTTCTTCTTCTTCTTTGATGCTCAATGATTTTATGACTCAACGGTTTTAGGGTGCGTTTCGAATTACGCACAAAGCTTATGATGCATCATCTGTCTTTGTTGTTCATCGAAGAATAAAGAATAAAGAAGAAAAAAATGATATCTCATGCGCTTCATGCATAATACGAAACGTATCCATAGTACTATATATTTCAAAAGCGTGAAGTACTGGACTTTTTGTCCAGGCATGAAGTTCAGTGTTGTCTAAAACTTAGTTCGTGAGTTAAACTAATGCTTTCTCCTATTCATCATCTCATTGAACAAAACAAAGAGAAAACAATAAGAATAAATGCTAGAGCTTTGGTCAGTGATTGCTCTAACATCTCTTCTTTTTTTTCCACTTCGTCTCGTTTGATAAAACGATAAAAAGGTGGGAGCGTTTAACTCACGAAGTAAGTTTTGGTCAGATTTATTGACAGTGAACAATCTTTTGAGAAAACGATAATGGCCGGATTTATACGATTTGAATAATTACCTGTACATAATTAATGTAATGTAGACCATTTTGTTCGCTTATTTAATGATATAAAAAAAGTTTAAATTTGTCGGACAAATTAAAATTAAGTATATTTTCAACGTTTCCAATGTTTTAAATGTTTTGCTTTTAATATGTCGTATTATTTTTTATAGATCATAATAGATAAAAAATGTTGCTCATTTGCAATATATTTTTTTTCTGGTATTTCAATATTTATGTAAAATATTTATGTTTCAGAAATTCCTCCGGTTAGGCAAGTGTACAATCCCTTTGCAATTGAGAGGCCGCACGCTACTCTATCTATGCTGGAGAGGCAAGGTTCCTTCCGGGGTTTTTCACAACTAAGTCAAGCATCCCCATTTAAAAGGCAACTTAGTCTACGAGTCAACGATCTTCCTAGTACTCTTGAACGCACACGTAGTCACAGTCTTGAGCCAACGGATTTGGCGCGAATGCCTTCAGCTCATTCGCATATTGTACCTTCGAAGCCCCCAGGTGAGCGTTCACGTCACTGAAACATCTCATTTCCATTTTATTTACAATTTTATTAAATTAAGCTTTTTAACGAGTGAGAGAGAATACGTTACAACATATGCGCACAAGTACGCTGATTATGTACTATTAATTTAAATCAATCTGACCGATAAATAACGATGTACTTCTTTGTCTTACAACAGAATTCGAAGGATATGACGAAGGTCATTACTCCTTATTCTGTTCATTATTGTTGCTTGCTGATCGATGTATCCTTGAACATGCTCGTTTTCCATGCACACGGTTCATTGTATAATTAAATTAACAGACATATAAACTGGTATCACGACACTATACGAGCGTGTAGTTAGAACCCTTGTAATTTGAATTCGCCTCTCGTATATTTATTTTGTTTGTGCTTGAAATAATATTCAACTTACATCGTATGTTCATCGTTCTATATATTCTCACTTTATACTATATAACCCAACATATATACATTTAGGCGTCCTATAGCATGCCTCTTGTAGAATGCGTTCTAGCACCCATGTTACAAAATTTGAGATGTTCTAAATATATTAATAAACGTCATATCTTCTGTTTATTCGCAGTGAGTCCAATACCAGAAATATTTCCTGGTGATCACGACAGCGTTTCCGCGATGTGTCAGCAGCTTTCTCAAGGACTTTCTCTGCTTTCGAGCAGCGATGACTTCGGACCATTGCCGTCGTCCCAATCTGCCGCGAGCTCCGTAGCTAAGCAGCTTTTCACCAGTACCACTACTAATTCTCCTCCAGGTATGATTTTTTAACAAAATTGTGAGAGTTACTTATTTCATTCTCTATCTCAATAATCTCATGCAGAAGACGCCTTCAAGAGATCATACGTAACGAGATCATTGTAATTTTTATAAATAAATTATCATTCTTTTTTAGTAACGAGTAGCAACTCGTTGGATGAGATGAAATTGCAGAATGGTCCCAATATTAATAACAACGATAACAACGACAAGAATGAAGAGCTCAGTAATTTGAATCATGTAGGATCCAGTTGGCAAGAGTCCGCATCCCCCGTTCTTGCGTCGAATCACAGGCTCACGCCCATTCTTAAGGCGAGCAACTTGAGTCCCGTTCTTCCAAGGACGAACGCGCCCACTCCAGTCGTTATGAGCACACCGGCACCTGTTTCCTCTAGTGTAGGTGCCTTCGGCACGCCGCCATCGGCAGCAAGTCCTGCTTTCAGCACGGCTTCTACGTCCTCTTTAGGAAATACGTCTACGCCGGCCGTGAACAGATCGCCGATAAATTCCGTGATGACGCCAAAAACAAGTTCTCCTAGTACTAGCGTAGCATCCGTTTCCCCAGCGGTACCACTCTCAACTGATGTCGCTCAAGTCTCATCGGCAACTGGAATCCCGACGGCTTTAGTAAGTTAAACACTTACTATATACATAAATAAGTTTTTTATTTAAGCAAAACTTTTTAGTTGTGTTAAATTTATATTAACAAGATTAAGTAAAAATCAAATGCTATAATATATAAACACTTTTTACTTATATTTTTCTAAATTATTTATCAATTAATATTTTATAAGTATATATATATGTAATATCAATTGATAATCTAAAATATACATTAAAAATTTCTTATTAAAATTATTTAAATTTTGAGTAATTTTTACAGAAAACTTTTAAATAAAAAAATTTGATTGAAATACTGTATTATTATATTCTTTAAGAACATATTTACGCTTTGAAAGCTTTCTAAGATGGATTTAATGCATTGAATTTTACTTTTTTAGAGCTTCTCGTTTGATTCTTTACTGTAGTACAATATAAAAATCAACTTCTTAGCCATTTATTATATTATAATATAAATTTCAACGTTGATCCAAGACATTCTTTCACGAGTTTCTCCATCAAACAGGTGCAACCACTTTCTACAGCAGCTGGTTTACCGAAACCAGAACAATGGTTGGGTAGTATAACTGGCTCTGTACCATCACCGGCGTCACCACAGCAAGTAACTGTTAGTCCTCGACGAGCACCTCCTCTTCACACAAGGGCACATTCGCTTGGTTCGGCTGCAATGAGTCTGACTTCCAGAGGACCTTCTGATCCCTTCGACGTCGAATGGGCGGAAATAGCTTCCAGAAATATGCAGCAGTCAACCACGACAAATCCCTTTATTATGCCGAACGCGACCCAAGCGTTCCAAGTGCAGTTGTAGCGTCAGGAGTTTATCAATAGTGTCGCCAAGTATTTCCACTCCAGCACATAGCGGCAACATGTCCGCCCGCGCTCCGACCTTGCACACGATCGAAAGTATTACACGTGAGTCGCGTGTCCTCGACCTGATCAAGTTTCCGAATGGATAGCAATGGTATGCAAAGTGTCATTAAAAGTTTTGAACTGATATCGCAAAGCAGAAAACCAGAACAATGGTTGGGTAGTATAGGCCAACCATTATAACCAGTAATAGTTCACAAGAATGTTCCAGAATGTGCAAAATTTCATGAGTCAATATGCCAGTAATATGATGTTACAATTATTGAGCGTTATGCTGTTTGCCAATTTTTGTTCGACAATTTAAATGTCTATCTGTAATTGTGGTGATAAATGGAAAATTGAAGTAATGCATGCAAATTTTATGTTAAATTAAAGCTGTTAAATGCTTCTGCAAACTCTTAGAAACTAGAAAAAAATGTAAATTTATAATGTTATGGACATTTTAAACGCGAACAAAAATTGCTTGAGGTAAGGAACGTTTGAGATATTTAATTGAAACAGTGTAAGCGAAAGTTTTCCATGAAGCTAAAAATATTTATAAAATCATCTAAATGTTTCTACAAATCTAGAAAAAAAATAGGCACTAGAAAAATTTGTATGGATAACTCCTAAAAATATTTAAAAAATCACAGTCAAGTCACTTACGGTCTTCATGAATGAATAGATTAATTTGGTGATGAATGGTTTGATAAAATATTTGTGAATTTTCACGCAAAACTTGGTGCTATATACGCTTTGCTCCAATTTTATGTCTCTCTCACACAGCACCTAGATTCATGAAAAACAAAATCGTGAGCAATACTATATTCAGTAATTATAACATTATACTATATGGCATATTAACTTATAAGATCTGCAGTCTTTACTCTATCCCTGTATTACCAATGGTTTTTTTACCTCGCAGCATTAGTTCGGGAACTTTTTGATTGCACCTCAATTTACCGTGAGATCCATTTAGAAATTAGATCGAAGGAGCGCATAGATTTTTCTTGTCAAATTGGCGCTTAGTAGCAACGACGATAGAAGCGAACTGAACCAGCACAAAATATCAGCGTAAAATATACTTAATAGATAGATAAGTATATACGCACACAGCCTTAACGACCTCAGTAAGAATAAAAATAACACGCATAAGCAAACGCCCGGATGACATGATGCGGGACATAAAGTTTCACTCACCGATAATAACAGGCTACATCTCGTCAGCCGTTTAAATAGAAGCAATAGATGTCGCGAAGTACGCGTATAAGCAGAATTCCCGACAGTATGGATAATATCTTACACTTAAATGTCTATCACGCGATTATTATAATTGGATATTCTAATTATCTTGAGTAGAGTTAGGCTCAAACTGAGCGATTATCGTCGTTCTGCATGAAAAACGAAAATTGTATGCACTCAAGATTACGCTGCACCCTTACTGTTATTTTTTTCAAAAAACAGAAAAGAAAAATATATAGGGTAGTTGTCACTTCGTGATCGAATCGTGACCTGAATCACGAAGTGAGGTGACCGTACCTTCCACAGGAAGGGGACTTGCATTTTCGGCAAGCTCACCCGGCTCAAACGGATACGTTCTACCGAATGTAGAATATGCAGTAGGGGTTAACATCTACGAGGAGACTGTGATATTGATGTGAAGTGGCTTAGTACTTAAGCGAACAGGGTCAAACGGATTACGAAGTATCGTGAGGAACTTGCTCAAGGTCACCGCACCGCGTGTAGTGATCGTGAGTTCGGGTACCACAGACTCTATCGTCCCGTATTAGCCGGTAAAAAACACCCTGTAAATTACTTAAGTTTAGCTGTTAAAGACTAGCGGAGATATGTCTTACACTATCGTTGTCTATTATATATACGATCGTGTCGCATTTATCAAGAGGACCGAGGAGCCGGATGACGAAACATGTAGAAATTTTCGCACGAGGATAAAGCTTGCGGAATACAATACTTTTCTTGAGAGTTTAGACGGTGCTTCCGCTCTGTAATAATAATAGTTGCGAAAATCGCTTATCGAGCCGATCCTCGAGTGTGAGTTCATATCTACGATCTGATTGCACTCAGCTATGTACATCGTAGCGAGTGAAGGAGTTTCCTCAGTCTCGTGTATATAGTAATTGATAGTATCCCGTGAGATATCAGTATTGCGCCTCGCAGCTTTTTGTCTTTCAAATTAATCGCTGCACTTTCGGTTTTTCGAAACGGATCGAGGGTAAACGTCGAGGAAGGCCAAGGGAGATATTACAAGAGGAATAACTGAGGCGTGTATGTATGCATTGTATATAGATTAGTTATTTAAAATGTAACGCGACAGTGTAGGAGAATGAAGAAGTTTTAGAGAGCGTGTGTCATTTGTTAAGCCGGCGACTCAGCAATGAGACGAGAGAAATTCTTTCTCAAGTTTAATCGAAGCGAATAATCGAATTGTACCATATAATAGTATTTTATAATTTTATAAATGAGGAAACGATGATGCTACGATTCTGCATCATGAAAGAGAGATCTGCAGCTTCCTTGTAAATTATAAATTGTAAATTATAAGTTATATAAATTATATGTTTGGTGATGGTCTCGATTCTTGGATAATTTTTAAGAGTAGTAGATTGTCACGCGTAGTAATTCTAACAAATGAATACATAAATATATGTAAATATTTTCGCAATACTACAAATTTATGCAGCATCGTTTTGATTGCGTGATTTTTGATGTCGTTAACTCGCATCGAACGTAATTTATTTAGTCATGCTAAATATCGAAGCATATATTATTATTTTTCCATACAGATAAAGTGTCAAAGTATTATTGCTTCGATTGTAATTGATTAAATTGATAACCGACTAAAAGAAATTATTATTGGCAATTGTAAATTGAACGATACGATTTCTACAATAAGAAAAATCACCATCCTCATTGCGAGTTGTCGGCAAAAATGGACTTGGTTTTTCGAGCCACCTTCCGTCCGTCCCGAAAATCAAAAGGTAACAAGGAAGAATAAAGTTAAGCGAGAAGAGAAAGTTAAACGAATAATTGTAAAGCAGCACATAAGGAAGCGATCGCTTAGGTACTTATTGTGGTACTTATGAAAAAAATGTCGTTTAATCAATGTACTTAAATATTAACACACGTAGATCGTTGTTAGCGAGATCGTTGCTAATCGACGCACGTTGTCGATGTCTTCTCCTTTATTCATCTTTATAACTTTTATTGTTTTTTTATTTTCTTCGGACTGACATTTCTTCCGTTTCTCTAGTTATTTCCCCGTACATTTCCCGAGGAAGTGTATGAAAAGAAAACGTGTACATATATATAATACAACATAATTCGTTGTAATAACTATGTTTATGTACTTATTGTTTTCCTTTTGCGTTTCTTAGTCGATGTACGCTAACTTACACGGTTCATTTGACTAGGATCGAGGAGGAACGATAGTGGCGTCTTGGCTAGTCTCTACGTCTACGATATTTATAATTTATTCGGAGGTTGAATTCTTTTTGTAACTTTTTTGTAACTTTTTAATCGAAGCGATCAACGAGTTTCAATGTGTTAGATCAATGTCTTTTTCTTCTCATTTCTGGGAAATTAGGAGATCAGCCAAGACGCGTTCCGGTGTCTCGTTTGACTGAAGGCGAATGCATTTAGACAAGCGAACAACAATGGCATACATACACATATACATATACACGTACATGTACTTAGAGAGAGATGCCGGGACAAGGATATAGGCGAATAGATGCACCGCGTGCCAAATTCAAAAGTGCAACCGCGTTGCTTGCCAGCTGGATGGTACATCGCGCACGCTTACGTGGTTGTGTTGTACATAGTATCGCCGGTCGATTCTTGGATCAACATACGACTTAATGCGTATATATTTCGTAAAGGTATCCTTGTTCATTTTACATTGTATCTGCCACTGTAAAAATACGGTTTATTATATAATATCTGTTGTGATTATGAACATACCTTTTGTTTCCTTTTTTTCACAAAATATGCACTTTTCTAATGAGAGGTGTCAATCTCATCAATTTCCTCAACATATGTTTTCTTTGTATTGATTATACAAGAGATGAAGAAGAGATTACTTTTTTCTTTCCAATTATGCAAATATCAATATTTATTAATGCTTCATGTTAATACTTTAAGGTATTTTTATTTTTTGATGTTGTCCTCCTTAAAACATAAAACTTAAAAGATTACATTTTGTTTGTAAAATACACATATTAAGCAATTGATAATATAAATTATTATTACTAACAGCATATGTTACTAAGCATTAATTATAATACACTAAAATACAAAGACTAATATATAGTCTATATTTAAGTATAGCTTTTAATAGATATATCAGTGATATATATAAGAAAGTAATATATGACAACATTTTCTATGTTTAATTAAAATCTTTTTTCATGTTGAAAATAAATTATTAGGATATTATTAATTTATCACTTGCAATCTCGCCACATTCATGGTAATGCAAAACCACAAGCTGTAATATGAATTGACATTGACACATGATATTTGTCCAATTAAAATTAATATGTTTTTCAAAAAATAATTAGATTAAAAAAAGTGCAACATATTACGATTAAAATTAACATGTCGAGTCTTGAGGACGCTTTCGCAAAATTTCCACCTGTGGTGTGTAGTGTTCCTTCGCGTTGTTGTCCAAAATTACACCGTAAAGATTATGTATGCCCGAAATATTTTTTTGACATATCACCGCGTCCTTATGGGTCTGCTGTTCAATTCCAACTTACATATACTTGTGACAGGTATGTTATACAAAATAATTCTTATACATTTTATATTAAGCGAATAGATATATAGGTATATTAAATTTTCAACAATTTTGCTTTATGCATTTAAATAATGTTTAAAAGTAGACTAAGGTTATGCAAAATAATATAAAATTGAAAGAATTTAAAATATCTATAACAATTTTCATATTTACTTATTCTTTATATAATGTCTTATTCACCCTGTTATTTTCCTGCTATTCCATACTGTCATTCTCCTGAAAACCATCGAAGAAAGTAACATACTATTGTCTCAAGTAGTTTGACTGTACTGGAAAACCAGTTTTAACATGTTAAAATAATCATAAGTAATCATCAATTAATAATTATATCAGAGGTGAGAAATTTATTATTATCTAGAAAAGATCTAGAAAAGATCGAAAGAAAGCATATAAAGTATTTTAACATAATTAATTTAAGAATATAAAAAAATTTTAATTTAGAAAATTCTAAAAAGTTATTTTAAGTTTCACACTTAAAAAATCAATTTTACACAGAGTATATTATGAAAAGGAATATATTGATTTTCTCAAACAAAAGATTGTTAATTGATTTGACAGAAATATTAGATATTTAGAAATTTTGAAATGTAATGTCTAAATTTTTCATGTAAAAAATAAAAATGTCTTGTTTCACTGTTTACAAAGAGAACAAACGACTAAGTACATTGCCTCCACCATATTATCACCGCAAACAATTTTATTGTATAAGCAATGGCTATTTGTCCTCAAAACCAAGACTTCCTAAATATTGTCATTACCCATCTTCGTGTCCATAAATAACATTGATTTTTTTTAAAATATTGAAATCGTGAATTTTACATAATTTTTTTTATATAATTTATACAATTGCCTTAAATAAAATTTAAGGACAAATATTAAATAAATACAATTTAATTAATATAGTGCAAATAAAATTCATGCAAATAACTTTTATTTTACAATTTTTATGATATAATAATTTTATAATTTTTATGATATAATATAATAATTATGATATAATTTTTATGATATAATAATATTATGACATAATATGTAATATAATATTACTTTTAATCAAATAAAAAAGGATGCATTACATAAGTAAACATAAAGAAATTATAACAGTATTCTTTACAATATCAGAATCTATTTTTAAAGATATGTAGAGCAAGACCAGAGCCGCCGCCAATACCTCCTACTATATGTATCCCTGGACCTTGTCCACAACGATTATCTTCAAAATCATATTGTTGTTAGCACTAAAAATATTGCCACCATCCTCCTGCGTTCGATTTTGCGTCCGATACACGAATAAAGAATCCAGTTACTATCCTTGCTATTGGTCTAATTTACCAAAATGTCTTAGCAGCATCTATTAGGAATATTAAGATCATTTAACAATATGCTTGATAATACAGAATCGAGAATATAAATGTTTTAAATTTAATTATTTCTGAAAATAAAATGAATTTATAAATATAATTTAATATAACTTTTTTCTCTATTACGATTTTGGATTAGTGATATGTAACTTTTTCCATGAAGCGGAAATATGAGAAATGAAAATTTTTATTATTATAGGTAATGGAAAAAATTTCCATTTTTTGTTTCTGTCCTAGAGAAAAAATTATATGATCGTTACCATGATCATATTATAGTGATAACTATTAAATAATATTGTTAATAATATTGTAAATATTATTCTTAAAATAAAAAAAATTTGTTATTTATTACTTGAGTTTATTTGTGATAAAAATGCAATACAAAAACATAAAATGACACAACAATTTATAAAAAAATATAATATTTAATTTTGTGACAGTAAAAAATTATTCGTGCTCTTAATTTCAATAAAAAAAAAGGAATTCTAGCTATTCTAATTCTAATATTATTTTAATTTTATTTAATTTTCTTATTTCTTTGAAATCGAATTTATTGCTTTCGAACTGAAAAGTTATATAAAATTAAAAAATAAATTAAAAAACCAAGATTCATACAATTAATCAAAATCTAAACAATTTAATCCAATCAATTTTAATAATTCCATAATAGCAGTTAATTAGTGTTTAATTATATTTGTCGAAATGACATCTTGTTGAAAACGTTTGATACAAATCTTTTGACATAAATCATGAGAGGTTTAGCAAATCGCTTGACAAGAAATTCTATCAAAATTAGTTGGCATCCCGTGCTAATGAGTTTTACAACTAACACTCCAAGTTTCGAGTTTGACATTAGTCCAATTACGCAAATGTTATTTCCTTATATACAAGGATTGGCTAATTATAAATACAATTTTGCAAAACGTTTAATGTATTAATATTAGAATACACATATAATTCCGAAAATGCCTTTTATAATATTTTTCTCTTAAAAGAAAGTATGTTGATAATTAATTAAAGTCTTAACAATATTAATTAAAATGTATTAAAAGAAATTTACAGAACATTATTTACAGAATAACAAACTTGCATAACATTTTATGCAAATGTCGTGAATATGTCATTTAATTTCAATATATATATATATATAATCATTCATAAGAAATGCTGATCATTATTATACATTCTTTGACAAAATTGAAGTATCACTTCAAATCAGCAAAAATAATGAAATATTAATTTATTA
>NW_017259197.1:1211752-1218921 GCF_001594045.1 Atta colombica
AATAAAGAAAAAAAATTGAGTTTTTTTGTTATTGATACGTATTGCTATAAAAAACTGTTAATTGATTAAAAAAAATGAAAAAAAAAATTAACTAACTATAAGTGTAGTCGTAAAGTGTTTAGTCGTAAAGAATCTAATGCGATCAAAGACATAGAACATGGATGCCATCCGTATATAAAATTGATCGATAAAAATAATGAAGATTACAAAAACGGCCAATGTCTATTTTATTTTATTCAATTAATCATATTTTTTCAATTAATTTCTTAGAAAGAGAAGGAGATTGGCCATCTTCATACTATTTCTCTCTGTATACATATATATCTTTTCCTCTCATTTTTGTTGATCACATTTAATATATTTAAATGTGGATGGCGCAGTACTCTATGTCTTTGAATGTGACAATCAAACGGTCGGAAAATATAATAAAAGACACGCTGAATGAGATGCATCACTTCACTTGCATTATGATGAATCGTGTATACAAGTTTCCTACACAACTCTAAACGAAAATCCTCTTTCGCCATGTCAGTATCGCGGTGACGGCGCGTCGGGACGTACAGGGCTATATGCAGGGTGTACGAGGAAACGTCGCTTACGGGCAATTTGTTTGGCTGGCGTGCAGGCGATCGTTAAGCCGATTAACGCAATCACGCGCGAGGCAGATCGGGATCGATGGCGAGCATCGTCCGTTTCGTATAATACCCGCATTATCTGTCACTAAGCGCGCGTCGACCAACGATTTTACACTGGATCCCGTCGGCCCTGCCGTTTTATTCGTTTCTATTCCGACGACGCGGTTGCTACATATTTTACACCTACCGTCGGGTACGCATTTTTTTATTCCACTGCCCGAAGTTCCGCTAAAAAAAAAGGTTCCGTCAATGCAGCTGAATTCGCGGTGGCGTGGACCATGACAGCACATTATAGACTGAATGGAGTGCTTTTATGCGGTTCGGATTTCGCAGGCACGCGCGCGTTTACCGTTGCGGCCGGCTATAAAATGGAAAATGAATGGCCGAGGGAAAACCTTGGTCGTTGTTATTTCGCTCCGACGAGAGCCTTTGTTCTCGGGCTTTCCCCATTATTGGCAATCGTCGGTTTTGTCTCGCATAAAACATTATGATTTTTATTAGGATTTTGTCGACTGCAACGACGTGTCACGTGAATTTCTGAGATAAAGAAAGTTAAGAATAATTTTATTTAAAGTATAATTCACCATGTAACATGTACAAGTTTCTTTTTCTCTGTAACATTATAGAAAAAGCAATCACAAGAAAAGAATAAAGAACAAAATTAAAAAAATTTTTTAAAACGTAAACAAATTTATTTAAAAAAATAGAAAAATATCTATCAGTTTGTAATCTGATTTAATTAAATTTTTGATATATGTTAGTTTAGCGAGAGTGTATTAATTCTTTAAATACTTTACACCACTTTAATTATTTAAAAAGAATAATCAAAGTTTATATATAAAATTGCAGGATTAGAGAATATTATCTATGCAAAAATAAAAAATCTGGGTGTGGCGCAATTTCTTGCAGTTTGAGAATTTTCTCGTGAATATCTGAACTCTCGACATTCCAAATCCAATTTTTCTGGCGTGTGTGGACCTGGAATGGAGAGAGATGAAAAAGGCACGTAGATATACATACATCGCTGCGACGGAGTAAACGATGTTGCGTTGTCAACGAAAGGTAGGTAACCATCAGGCGGAAAACCCGGCGGAATCGCATTAACAATAAGTGCATTAAAGTGAGAGTCTTTCGAGCGAGGTTGGTGAAGTCGGGTGAGGAAGGGCGAGAGAACGAAAGGGAGATAGAAAGGATGAGGACGTCTACACTGAGAAAGTGCGGGACCCAATTATTCAGCCAAATGGGAAGGATACGTTATTTTCCAGACGAGCCGTTTCCCTTCTGCTCGTCCTTCCTATGTCACGCCGTATCCTTTACCGCTGTGCTCCGAAAAAAGGCCCTTTGAAGTGCGTTGGTTTCCGTGTTCGTTAATTGCATAAAATGTCAAAGCGTTTAGGCGGGAAAGTACAGAAACCAGTCATCAAGCATAATTAAGATCGTCGGTTTACTCTTGTCCCATTGCAAACAACACTTTTTTACACAATATAAGATTTAGAAGAACAGCGAAACATACGAGGGTGGAGTTCATCTTTCCAATTTTCTATGTATATTATATATACGTAGACGTTATAATTACATATATTAACCTTTAACAAATACGATGATTTTCCGGTTCTTTATTACATATAATGGATCATTTATATCCTGGGTTAATTTCCATCACTTTAAATATACGAAAGTCATTAAGTAATACTTTTTTTTATATATATCTTAAATAATATTTTGTAAGGTCTCTTAAAATTATTGCATAAATACCAATTACTTGCTTTTCAAAGAAAAGAAATGTGCAAAATACGAATAACCAGTGTATGTGTACTAAGAGTCAACGACATTACGCTGATTTTACAGGAATTCTTCTATATATTCTATCTCTATTGTGATTTGATTTCTCAAATGTCTTATTTATTTTTGTAAAAATAATTAAAAATAAAATAGTATCGATTACGGCTAGAATTTCGTAATTATTATAATAATTACGTTATAATAATAATTACGTTAATTTCTGAAGAGTTTTTCAATTTGAATTCAAATAATTGTTTTATGGTAGAATCGAAAAAATTTTATAAAAACCCGTTTACGTATGTCCTTTTTGTACATATTATATTGCGCATGCAAACAATAAAAGAAGCTTGCAGTGAAAATGCAATCAGAAATCAACTAAACTACAGGGATAGTAGCTGTGCACTTCTTTGCTCTCCTTGTGTGAAGTTCTCGAATTCTCTCACATTAAATGAGCAATCGATATAAGTATGGAGAAACTTGAATTTCATACAGAAAAAGAGATAAGAAAATAATACAAATTTAATCGTGCCTTTTCAACACGACATTTTGATTTTTTTTTGGGATTTTACATAAGTGAAAAATTTGTCTTTCTAAATATGATTTAAAAAAAAAACAATGAAAAATATAAATATACTCTTATTTTTGCTTATTAAAACTTAATATTCTTAAATCGATGTTTATTTGTAAATTTGGATCTGTACATTTGGAATATTTTAAACTATAAATCTTTTTTAAAATATAAAGTGTTAAAGAGAATTTTTAATATTTTTAATATTATGCAGATAAGAAATTACATCCATATAATATTATTTGTACAGATGAGAAATGATTGTAATGTCGTTACTTGTAATGCCGTTACCATATGTTATAGTTACCTTTTTTTAGTAATAGCAATAAATTTTAATTTAGTAACTTTTATTAAATATTACTTTTTACGTTTTAAGTCTATTTGTGACCTAATTTCCGTAAGTATTCAATCTTTAATCATTGACTATTATTTATAGTCTGTTATTACATTTAAGATCATCTTTTAATTTATTTTAAATTCTAGAAGACTTCTATGGTCTGTAATAATATTATGCGAATATTAAATAAGATCTTATAATAATTATTACAACCTCTCAAAATATGAAATTTTTAAGGCAATGCAAATGATATTAATATGATTCCACTTATACATACTTGATATCAATTTTAATTATATAGACAAAAGTAATGTAGAAGTATTATAATGTATACATTTTAATAATGTTTAAATTTAATGTTTAATTTTCAAGACATAATTATCATTTTTTTCGATACGCGAATTTTAATTTAAAACATTGAATAATACTACGAAACACAACATTCATTTAATATAAAAATCTATATTTTTGAAAATATATTACTTGCGTTTAAAATTGAATATATTAATATATTCTAGTTATCATACGCACACGTGCGCACATACATTGTATATACACAATCGTTGAGTAAATTACAATGTTACGAAAAATGTGCATGAAAAATTGTATAAACTTTCAAATGTTGAGAAACAAGTTTTAAATCATAATGATTAAATTGTAGAAGATTACAAGTTTCTAGGACTAAGTTTGTACGTAAAGTAACACCTTTAACGGTATGAATTTCTAAGGAAGCCAGTAGTGCACGAGAGCTGAGCATTCAAGCAGATGGCTTCCTTGCGAAACGAGCGAATCTCAAAGGATTAAGTAATTAAAGCTGTAATTAAATTCGTTATCCTCCTAATCTCCCCAGTAAAATTTGTAATTAAATTTGGTGCCTAATTCTATGTATAGTTTTAATTGTTGAAATAGATATTTTTATAAGTATTGACATACTATAAATAATAAACGCTAATGCTTTATTGATTACAATTCTATTATATTAAAAATTTATTGTAAATTTTATAATTATAACTTTTCTTAATAAATTTTAATCAGATTTTATATGTAAGCATAAAAAGAAAATGATATAATTAGATTTAATAAAAATAATATAATTACGAAAATAACTTAAATAGAAACTCGTAATTGTCGTAATGCAATTATAGTTTTTACATGTTTTAATTGTAAACTAATCTTATGTCATTCTATATTCTGGATTTATTTAATTTTACAGCAAATAAAAGAAATTCTTTTTTAAAAAGCTCACTTTTTTGTAATAATTCAACTAAAGACACAATCGATACACTTGAAAAACATAATTATGTTTTCTGAGCGATGTCCCGAGGCGCTAAAACAATTCTCCCATCTTTCGTCGCGAAAGCCGGTCCCCGACGGCTCTGAAACGATGTAACATCTTTACGCTATGTGAAGAAACTAGGGGATGCGATGAAATAGGGGGATACAGGGGAATGCACCTACCTGTCGATCTTCCGGACGGACGTTCGACAACGAGTTATACTTTGTGCGACGCGCCCGATCCACGTGGGAGTCGCAGAGTGTTCCGGAAATCGACAGAGAAGCCACGAGAACTCACTCGCGTTCTCCAGTGAAGACTGCCATCCACTTTCGTCGCTTTAGCCACGTTTATCGACGGTAAATCGGTCGCTGATTTACGTAGTAGGATTTCTGTTGAAAAGCCGGAAGAAAGGTGTCACTTCATCCGCAGAGACTGTCGACGTTACATGCCATACAGAAAAATTTGCCGAAGACGAAAATTAGATCGACATATTTCGCGAAGATGTCTCGCTCAGTGTCACGTTATGAATTGAATTTGCACGCAAGTGAATAAAATATGTAACTGTCAAATTGAATTGTAATAATAATTTCAAAATATTTATTTTACTCTGTAAAAGACGAAAAGAGAGAGAGAGACTTCAAATTTTAATCAAATGAATAAAAAATTAAAGATTAATTAAATAGACTAATTGATAATATAATATTGAAATTAATGAACAGAGAAATAGAATATATAACTCGAATTGTGTTACAGTAATAATTTCAAAATCATAAAATTTACGAATTTATTTTATCTATTTTATCTATTTATTGAAGGATGAAAATTAAGGCTTCTTAAGTCGAATAAATGATGAATTTAAAGTTAACTAAGTAGACCATAATTGGTAATACAATATTGAAATCAGAGAAGTTTTTTAGCTGCTATAATTTATATACTTGAAATACTGTTTTGTACATCTGTTAGTTAAGTTTTATTTACTAAGGGCTGATGGATTGATCATTCCTTTGGTTAAACTATGTAATAATTTATATAATGAACAAAGAAACAGCGAAAAAGAGAGAGAACACGAGCGAGAGCAAGTAAGCTGAAATTTATCGAAAAGTGGAACAATTCAGCTTAAGTAAGTTTTCATACGTTAAATATTTTTAAAGAAAATTTTTTTTCTGAAAACTAGATTTATAATTTTTCTGAAAACTGATTTATAATTTTTATTAATTTTCTCATAAATAAATTTTTATAAATTTAATTGTTGCATACAATTGTTTAATAAAATTATAGCAGCATACACGGCAATGTTTCAAAGTATTCATGTTTACATTTGCTCTTGGTATCTTCTCTTTAATAGAACAGAACATTGCATTAGTTACTCAAGTAGATACGCAGTTGGTAAGCAAGTCTCTCATGTGGTTGAGCAAACCATATTGTCTCGTTCCGTTTCCAAGGCCACGCATGCCGGAGAGGCAGAGTGGCAAAATGGAATTTAATCGACAATGCGTGAAGATATATTACGTGCAATCTCAATTACGCAGAAAATGCAAATTTAATATATATCGGCTGTCGAGGTCTTTGTGAATGGGATCTGCACCGGAATCTCCTAAGATAGTTGGGATTCCCAGGAGGCTACGCTAGAATCAAGCCATTTACGAAAGCATCGCGATAATATTGTATATTTTCAGACTATATGCATACATTTTTTCATTTTGCTAATAAATGAAACATTTTTACAATCACATAAAAATTTGACTTTTATAAAATTATTCAGCTTTAATATATTTAAATATATAATCATCGTTATTAATAACACGTTTATTTTCACTTATACATTTCAAACAGGTGCATACATTTATAACACCTTGAATTCTGACTTTTTTTTATATTAATGGAAATTTGCAATTGCGAACAATAATTCTGACAAGTGTGCAATATTTTCTCTTCGCAATTCCGATTACCTGGATATAAATTGAATATCGCATAATTATTTCGAGATAATATAAGCTTGTACTGTAATACTTGCATCATGTAAAATCATCATCTTTTATAATTGCCCAGTAGGGATATCAAAAAGCACCGATTCTTTTCAAATGAAAATTCGTATATTTTATCTAGTATATAGCACATCGCAATTTAAACGATGCTTCATTAAATCCGGGATCTCTCTCGAGAATTGATAGACAGCAGAAGGGGTTTCTAGAGGGAAGGAAGGAAGGGAGGACTTTTCAAAGGACAGGTCTCGTTAAGGCGACGCAGCATTATAATGCTTCGTGCTTGTCACTAATGCTGACAGGCACGCGGCTGCTCATCGGCGTATTATATCGCGTTTTCATGACGATATGACGAACGCCATTAGGATGCCTCTTCTATTTAATAAACTGGAAATCGAGCTCTTTGGACATGTTCACAATAAAATTAACCGTATTCGCGAATCTCTTGGTAAATAAAGAATAAAGCTTATATTAATGATATTTATATACGACTTACCATATTTCATAATATTTACATAAATAAATGAAATCTTTTATTAAAAAAGTTAATAAAATATAATTGATAAATAAAATTCTTTCTGTCTTTTCA
>NW_017259197.1:1219021-1219875 GCF_001594045.1 Atta colombica
TTTTGTAATGAATTTAATTATACTATTTTAAATATCATTTAAATATCATTTTCTAACAAGTTTGCAAAAAAATTACTATTATTAACACATTTATTTTCTTTTATAGAACTTTCAATTTGTAGAATATTATAGATATATCTTACTTCAAATGTTTACAAATCGTTCTTAATAAAACTGTTGATTCCTAAATTAATTATTAATTTACGAAACCAATACGTAATTTATTTAACAATGGTTTTATTTAACAACAGGCATGATTTACATTCGTCAATAAAATTATTACCTGTAAAAAAAAATAAAATAAATATAATGTAGGCGACATTCGGAATTTCTCACACCAGAAAAAGTCTATATTATCCACGCGATATGCAGCATCTCAAATTTGCGTAACACAACCAGTATTGTAAAGTAAAGTTGATCTTAGCTGTCTACGACTATATTATACTCCCTAACAAATAATTAATTAAAATTGGATATCCACAACCTGCAAGCAGATTGCAAATATTTATCAGTAATTAGCTTCAAAGTATTCATCTGAGGAATTCGCCCGTCTCCTTGCCATATTGCGTTCCCTTTCGCAGAAGGTATTTGCAACGTAATTAGCCCTGCGAAGTCTCTCAATACGTTCACCCCTACAGCATCGTGTTCACATTGTAGACGGAACGGATCAAATTTATGAAGAAGACATATAATTTATAGTATCATGTTACATAGTAAGTAATCAATAATAATTAATATTTAGAGATTTTTAGAGAGAATTTTAGAAAGTTATATCAATATATCATACAATTAAAAGTAAATTAAGAAAAGAAGTGAAAGAAATGAATTAATAATATTATATATATATATATATT
>NW_017259197.1:1219975-1226709 GCF_001594045.1 Atta colombica
TAAAACTTTTGTTATATATATATTGTATTAAAACAATATATGTATAGCAAGAAGAGATATATCACGTTCAAGCTTCAAGTTTTGATTCGAAAATATATAAGCAAATCAGTTTTAATATACACTAACAAGATAAATGATCACTAATATGCACAAAGTTCTTTTTTCGAGGCAACGCAAAAAATGTAATTAGCGGCACGGGAAATCCTTTATCTTTACGATTTACCAACTCGTACGAATATGGGCGAACCAGGGATTGCTATGTTACGAAAGGGACGTTCGGTTCCACGCGAAACCGGCCGGGTAAATTGACTCCGTCGAGTTTCGTGGATCCAATTCCGACAGAGCGGAATCTTGCTGCCGGCCGATTAGGTTTCACTTCCACCGCGATTCCCTTTACACGTAATTTACCCTCGAGCGACCGGCGTCCACAAAATATACACCTGTTCTGCTCCAGCTGAACAGATTTTTAAGCACGCCGCGGGCATTAAGTCGTCGTGCATTTTTATAGCTTAGCGATTTCGATACTGCGTGATACTGTTAACGCTTAATTGATACAGAAAAGAAATATTCATATATTTATTCTAGTCAAAAATCGTGACGCACGCAAAAATTAGAAAACAAAGATAAATGAAAATATTAGAAGCATGTATTACTTTCACTTAAGAAATAGTCACTCTAATAAGTGAAAATCACCTCATGATAATAGAATCATTATAATAAGAGTTGAGATATGAGACCGGAAGGACGCCATTGCTGGGATGTCATTTACACAACTTACACGTACAGAGTATGTTTATACAAACTCACGTTTTCACTAACATCGCATGATCCCGAACATGTCGTTGACTAATCCCAAGGGCGAATCGCTCATCGCTGTATCGACTCTTATTATAATGACTCTAGTCATGAGGTGAGGGTATTTTCATACTCCAACAGCAAGAAAATGAAGTTATAGTAGTTTTCTTTACCAACTAGGAACTTAGTCATATTGAGTATATATTTGCTAAACATTGTGGAGATAAATAGATAAGCAGATTAATTAATCAATTGTTTAAGAAATAGTTCTTTATGTATTCTTACGTCAATAAACATGTGTCGATATGTTAATAAATTTATAAACTTATAAAAAAGTAACATTGAATCATTTTATTTTTTCATTTCGGTAAAATAGAGATAAGTAATTGTTTAAACTTTCTAAAGGTGGCTTAAAAATATAAATATACAATAAAGGAGCATATAGCCATAGCTAAAGATGTTTTTTTAGAGATAAATAATACATTCCAAATTAATACGTTAACATATAATATTGTACGTTTCTGTCAAGATTTGATTTTCATCAGTACAAAACGTTGGTGTTATAATTAGATTAACAGTGGTCTTTTACGTATGTCATTGCTTTGATGTTACAATCTTGCAAATTAATATTTGGTTCTCATATAATAATTTTGTCTTGAAATATAATTGTTGTAGTATAATATTAACGTTAAATTATTCGTTGAATTATAATATATAAGAATTATTAGAACGTTGTCTGGCCAACACAGGATTTCCAGATTCTGTGTTTTCGAAACAACAAAACAACAACTTACAATTTTTTTTATGAAGTTCAGTTCTTTGTGAAAGTTAAATCAATACATGATGATAAAAGAATTACTCTGACAGAAACTGAGATATTGCCATCTCTTCTTTTAACTTCTTTCATATATTTATTTAACTTTCACAAAGAACTGAACTTCATAAAAAAAATTGTAAGAATTGTTGTTTCAAAAACACAGAATCTGGAAATCCTGTATTGGCTAGATAACGTTTCTATTAATATGATCTATTAATATGACTTCAACAATTATATTCCAAGATGAAATTATTATATAAGAACTAAATATTAATTTGCAAGATTGTAACATCGAAACAATGACATACGTAAAAGACATCCACTGTTAATTTAATTGTAACATCAACGTTCTGTACTGATGATGGTCAAATCTTGATCAAAACGTATACAATATTGTACAATATGTTAACGTATTACTTCGGAATATATTATTTATCTCTAAAAAAATCTTTAGCTGTGACTATATGCTCCTTTATTATAAGTAATTGTATTTATAAGTAATTGTATTTTACGTCAGAACTTATATAGCAGGAAACTCCAAGAAACGACCTAAAGATGTTTGAAAGATGTCACTACGTTCTAAGAACGCTCCCAGAATGTATCTATCGAATAAAGTGTACTGTGTGGGAAGATTATGTATTTCCGTCAAACGCGAATGAGACCATTATAGACTCTAATAATAATTCTATAGCGAGCTTTTCAGTTTTTCATTTTAAAAAACAACTCGGTTACGTATTTCTCTAGAGTTTATTCCTTTCTCGTTGGCTCTTTGATGTTTTTCGTAGTTCTGTATTTTGCTGAGCCATTTGCTTTTGAAATGTGAAGTAAGCTTTATGGATGGAAACATTTTTTTAAACGAACAAACTGATTGATGCCATCACATTGCCAACAATTCGTTCGTATAGTTTTATTTGCAAAGAAATTGATATACGCAGTATCCGGCCTTAACTGAAATTTTTTGTAATGATACGTGCGTGCATAAAGCATTTCCTAGTTCATAAAGAACTGCCATGTAACAGCATAGAAGCATAAAGCCGTATGCATGAAAAAAGCAGCCAACGACGACAGTGACGTTGGACATGACTCGATGTTTGCCTCTTGTCTCTACAGGCGACATAAATAGTGACCTATTTCCTATGTCTTGTAACACAGCTCATTCTAAAGAGATATGAATACTCTTTGATTTCTCAGTTCTTCAAAGTAATCAAAGTAAATGTGACATGAGAGAGGAAATGCGGAAAAAATATACAACTGGATATAAATGATCAATATTTTCACATTTAGATTTTTCTTTATTAATAATAGCATCGTATACCCTTTTTTCTTTCCTTGTATTAAATTCATTATAATCTAAAAAATAAAAAGAGTTGAACATTGAAACTTAGAATTAAGAGTTATATTATAAAATTTATTTATACATTCTTTTCATTGCTATAAAAAATAATAAGTCGCATTTAAAAAGTAACAAATGATTTTTTAATAGTTGAGATAAAAACATTTTAGATATATCTTATTGTATATAAGTGGCAAAATTGTATATCTGCACAATTACTGAAACGGTGAAATGGAACTTGCATTACCAGCCATAAAGTTTCGTGAGTCTCATGACTGAAGTTTGAGAAATTCAGAAACGCGAAGGAGTCATTCAGTCGCAGAAGACAAAAAGATCGGACACTCACAATAGGGTGTCGTTCGCAAAGGAAGATGCTCAGTTATTGAAGTCATTAAAGAAGTAGTGGAATAAGTTTTATTGCAGCTGATCTGTTTTTTATGTTACGCTCTGCTGTGCGGAGTTTAAGTCATTGCGATTTATGATGCAAATTGTGGCAATCTATATTTCTCTTCATTTTATGTAGTCTTAATTGCCCTTTATGTTTCTTATTGTTCACGATTTTATGGCTACTTTTACAATGTCCTTGTATCTAACTTTTTAATTATATTTTTTATAAAAGAGTAGTTTGAAAAGTTCTCGACACAGAAATGATGCCACAAATATCAAATTGTTATATTTTTGGACAAGTTCCTTCATTAAGACTACTGTTAAAATTTTCGACAGATGCGTATCAGATTGAGAACTTTTCGAATCATCCTCATAGTTTTCATATATCTATAGATTTTATTTTTTTACTTATTTTGTTTTCATGTATTCTTCCTAAAAAAGAAATTGTACAGTGTGTAAATTGAGTAGCACAATAATATTTAACGAATAGAAAGCATACGCAGCTGACTCAGAAAGTAAGTCCAGTTTAATAATGCATACTGTGTCATAATATCTTGTATGTCAGGCAGCTATATAATATATGCACACACACTAGTGCACTGCACTAACGCTACGTTTTAGTTTATCTACATCTCTCTCTCTCTCTCTCTCTCTCTCTCTCTCTCTCTCTCTCTCTCTCTCTTCTTGTGATTCATTGACTGAAAATACAATGCTTCTTATTTTTTTTAGAATGGAATATGTGAGTGAATTGCAAATTACTGAGAAATTAACAGCAGTAGACAACTTTAGAAGGAAGATCGAATGAATATGAAGTTTTTTATTAATTCAAATCTATCTCTAGCTCAGATATCTTTTCATTTATGCTTATGCTTTTTGTGTGTCAAATCATTATGCTACTCATTACTTCCCTTGTATAAAATAAAAAGATACATTGCGAATATATTGTATCTCTCTAGAATTGCAAGACAATTTTGCAATTTTCATCTGTTGCTTGGATGATCTTTTTCCAGATTGTTTCACAAGTCACGTCTGACGCTGTGTACAATCTGGTATTCTCTGAATATCCTTTTTATCTTTTTCAATTCTACTTTTATTTATTCATTCTTTAACTGTGTATTTACAGAAGTTTTCATATATTTTATATATGCTATATTGCTTGCGAAATTTTATGTATGTTTTCTCTAAAAGAACTGTTTAATTAAAATGTTTCACAGTTTAAATTTATCTTTGTTTTCAAAGAGTTATTAGTTTCTATATATATCACAATCACAAATTAATCTTAAAAATTTGTACATTTTTATTTCAATTGAATTTTTCTTTCTATGTATTTGTCCACATTATAATATTTCTACGATTATTTGATAATATTCCTGTTTAAATTTTACTTTCAAATTTCTTATTTTTATTCTTATTGTCAAATTATTATGTTTCTTTCTTTCGTCTTTCTATTTGCACATCTTTTCTTATTTCTTGTCTTTCTTCTTCTGTCTAACGATAATTTTGAACACTCGCCGCGTCTCATCGTACGTGCATATCCATACTGTCTCCTCTTGTAGTTTACGCCGTGCTCGTTTATCTTCGGGTAGTTTACTAGACTTGAGAAAGTTTTGGCAAGAGAGGCTCATGCCGAGGGAGTTACGCCGTGGACCGCGTAGATAGTTTTGCGTCGAATGGTGTGTGTTGGGTATACGGCGCACGCGACGTGCAACGCGCGACGCTTCGAATTCTTAAGTCACATCCTGCAATATATTAGGATGGTGTGTAAGTTTTGTAATTGCCATGGTATAATAACAGAGCGATATTATTAACGTATGAGCATAATCGTAATTCTGATTAATATGATTTATAATTTCCAATGAAAAAAAAGTTGCAAATAATTGTATTTTAAAATCAATAAGATACATTTATTTTTATAGTTTCCGAAAATATATTAAAACATTATAAATGTATAGGGAAAGAATAATTTTGCTAAAATATTTGCAAATTTAACTAATCTGAAAATAATTTAATAAATTATGTAGAAAGCTTAAGCATAATGAGCAATGTTGCAAAAAATTTTGATATTTTAGTAAATAGCTTGAATATTTTATATAATTATTTTGATAATTTAACAAAATTATTTTCAGATCTCTATTTAACTAAATTTTTAGATCAGCAAAATCATTCTTTTTGAGTAGGTTATTATTTATCAAATAAATAAAAAAAAATCAATACAGTCGAGGCTAGAGCTTGATTTTAAACAATATAATATTTTTATATGTAAATTATAAATATATCTTTTAGTTATATAAATTGCGGTTGAACTTGAAACACAATCATAAACTGAAAATAATATGTAAATTTAATATTAGATAGCACGATCTAGTCTCGATTGAGAGGATCTATTAAATCTATTAAATTTTTTTACTTACTTAATTTATTCATACAGCGGTCTAAGATTAATTTATTATTGTTGTTATTTAATTGTCGGAAAAATTAAAAATTAAAAATTAAAAATTAAAAATTAAAAATTAATTTGATTATAATTGAATATTTTCTCGCATCTCATGTAACATGAATATTTTACTTATTAGAGATAAAATGAATCAAGTGTAATCTCAAATATTTATACATTTGCATCCAATTGCATCCGAAAGGGAAACATCGACATAGATTTCGTGAGTTCCGACTTCAAAAAGATCGACCCACCGCTCCTCGTCTATGGTAAGACATTCCTCAGCTTCGATTAATTCCATTGGTTTTTTCATTGCTAGAAGTGACGTGCACAAGCTATCATGTATATAGGGAAGAATTTCTGGTCTAAATATATCTACTATTTACTATCTTATTTTCAACGAAAAAGTGACTCCACTCCACTTGATACACCACATTTGATCGCACATATGTATGCATAGTATATAAGATCCAAAGAAATCGACCACCTTGAGCCAACAGCACAATCCCCTCATTCTCTGGTATCGCTTGGTGCAGTCCCTCGGGAGCTGGTTAGAGACAAAGGAGGAAATAAATCGCAGTTCACAATGCCTTTCCTTGCTTGTTCCTCCCGCACTAGCGCCTTTGCCACTTACAATACTCCTGATGATCACGAAGACTCGCTTCACGCCCCGTTTGTACATCTACCTCGAACCAATCGTTGCTGAATGTACGGTGTGATATTATCACTTGGAGTGATACCTTTAATTTCTATTATTATCGCAAATTAAAAGCTGCAAATTAAAGGAAATATACAAATGTTACACTAATTTATTTTGTTGTAACTACTACTATCTAGATAGGAAAAAATAGATACTATACATTTATAATATGTTCAATATGCATTTATAATATAATTATAATCTATATTTTTTACATCTTAATAAAAAATTGAGTTTTAATTTTTAATGTATTATTTTTTTATATTGT
>NW_017259197.1:1226809-1229648 GCF_001594045.1 Atta colombica
AATTAATTATCTAATCTACTAACAACGTGCGCGGTTGAAAGCTATTATTAATATTATTTGTGATCTATCGTATTCTTGTTTTACGATGAATAAACGATGAAGATAGAATGAGATGTAAACAGTATTTCTCTGAACGAATCCAATTATTATGTTTAATTTAATCCTGCGCTATTTATGTTTCAAATTTTGATTTTATTTACGGAATGTTACAATTATATTGATAATTGTATTGATAAATATTTTAAAGATGCGTAGTGGTAAATAAATGTAATATAATTATATAATCAGGATTGAATTTGTTATTCATTTTATAAATTTTTTAAACTTTTATTTATATAAATATAAATATAATATAACGTAATGAGAATATCAATAATTATTCGTGTTTAACGTATTCATAAAATTAATAAAATAAATAATTACATCACTTAAAAATATGCATATAAAATATATACAAGAAGTTAATTATGTATATCTATATGTTGCGTAGCAATATATAGTAAGAGTACTCAAAAGTCATTAATACACATATATATATATATATAGTAAAATTATGGAATTGCATGAAATTGTACGATCTAGAAATTAGTTTCCAACGTTTCCATTTGTATCACTCGTTCACTGTCATGAAGCGAGAAATACAACTGTAATATAGGTATCGAAGCTCGGACTCTGCGACAGTAACATATTGCGACGGCGCTTTATCGTCGTCGGATTAGGTTTTCATAGGCAGTAACATGAAATATCTGGAGCTTCTTTATTGGTGCATGACCAATAATAAAAGCTCTATTTCTGTAGTAACCAATAGCAATATTTTCTCTTATATACTATTATTTTCTATTTCTGTTATGAAATAGTAATTCAACACCTCTAGTATAGTATGACTATCAAGTAATAATACCTATTTATTCCTTTATTTCTTTGATTTTTCATAAGATTATTTTATGATATTAATAATTTAACATTTATTTCATTTATATCAATATCATTTATATCAATATGTACCGTGATATAACAAAATTGTTTTTAACAAGACATTGATATATAATACAGATTAAATATTATATATTTGTTTAACACGTGTTGCAACAATTTTAGACTGTCCATCATGCCGCGTGAGTTACCAATGACATCTTTGCAAGTGTTATATTTATCTCAGTAGTCTAAAGGCTTAGGACGCTCGCACCGAATGCAAGAGATCCGAGTTCGGCCGAGGCAATATTTTTCGCAATAAGTTTATTATAGTTTTTTAAGATTAATTTGGGAAATTTGGGGAGATTATTAATATTTCAGATTGATTGCGTTGAAAATCCGACAACCATATCAACACGCAATTATCATTAATTTATTTATATGAATATATATAATAGTTCAACATTCTTAACATTCAGACCATAGTGGCGCTTCGTATTTAAAGTAATGTATTTAACATAAACGATCTTGTTTCCAATCTTATTGTTATTATATTTATTAAGTAGAATGTATTTTATAATGGTTAAAAATACTATAAAAATTATTATTGTGAAAAAGGTTTTTAACCAATATTGCATCATAATTAAATATCTCTGTAATATCCTTCTAAAGACATCGCATAAAAATTTTGTTAAAAATTTATACTTTAAATTGAAATATAAGATGTGCAGTAAAAAAATGTCAGCTATTATATTTTTTTTAAGTAAAGCATTATGCATGTGTAAATTAATTTTTGATAGTCGATAATCAGATTCAGTAATCTCTCGCGAAACAGCATTTGTGAGAATAATTCGGACATTACTCTGTCATTTTTGCGCGTTGTTCACATTTTCCATTGGATGTTTTATGAAACGGAAGCCTACCAAATTGGAACGTCGAAGGGAGATTTACAATTTGACGACCACGCTGAGAACGAAAATCATTGGTGTCGTCGGTGCTGGTAGCAGTACACGTTAATATACAAACGGGCCGGTGGATGCGCATTGAATCACCAGGCGAACGCATTACACATTCGCCAAACAACTCGGTCATCGTAAATCGTACCTCCAGCGGTCACCGCTCATAATTTATCCCAGTTCTGCTCACGCCGCTTCCTAAATACAGGCGGTTATGGTGTTACGGAATTACGAATTTAGACCGGTGAGATTCTTAGTTATCGGACCTCACTCGCTAACTATTTCGATCGACATAACTTTATAATTCTGATCTTACACGGACAACGATCTCTACTCTCATACATCATATAATTACACTGCTTTTTAAGTGGTCATTTTGCTATACGTTTTTCTGGCGAATGCTCAATCATGTAATAAATATTATAAATGGAAATATTATAAATGGACTTATTTCTTAAAATATATATCATATAGAAAATGTAGATCGTTAAACAAAACTTTCAATATTGTTAATATAACATAAAATTAATGAAGATATAACATAAAATTAATGAAGTTTTAAAATTTAATTTAAAATTAATAAAGATATATTGCATATAAAAATAGAGAAATTAAAAAATATATTTTTTAGTAATAATTTAAATTATTATTGTTGATAAATATAATAATAGTAACAATAATAAGACGTAATAAGACAATACAACAGTAATCATTTTTTTATAATAAGGAGAAATATTGCAATAAAGAAAAAATTGAATGTGTCAATCGGAATTTCTTCCGTTCGCAAAGAATGAGCAAGTTTAACCCGAAGGGTAAAATCGAAGAGTGTTCAAAATTGATAAATCAAAATGTGTCAATTCGATCTCCCTTACGGAGTAAAGGATATCCTCGGACAATATAACGACTGCTAAATCCAACAGATATTGAGAGATTTATTATATCACTTTTTCTACACTACTTTTTTTACAGCT
>NW_017259197.1:1229748-1245678 GCF_001594045.1 Atta colombica
ATATCACATTTTAAATTACACTTAGCATATATTGTAATTAGATCGTTCTCATCTATTAGTAGGAATTAAATTTAAAAGGAATTTTATCCAACATTGAGTAGATTGAGGAATATCTCTTCTTAAATTTCCAATAACTTCGTCGGCTGTCGCTCCCGGTTATTCCGAAACGAGATCGTTCGAATACCGAACATCTTCTCTACGGGCTCTAACTCGTCAAACCGTCTCGTTGTTAGGGACTGTGGCCTTATCTGCTGCGAGATATAACCAGCGAGCATTCGACGGGACAATCTCATTACGGGGCAGGCCATTATCTGCGCTCCCGTCGGGTAATTTAATATAAACGCACTAATTGGAAAACTCCGTCTTGGACGCGTCTCGGACTACGGTGCGCGTGCTGATACGTTGAGCAATATTCATTGTTAAAGAGCACAGCAATGGGAAACATATTTCTTGAATATTAATTGCAACATTTGTTCTGACACACAATAGATCGGATTCAAAATAAGATTTTATGTAAAATTGTATTATACTTAGAATATATTTTAACATATTACTGTTATTTGCATTAATAATACTATATATTATTAATATATTATCAAATAATATTATTAAATAGAGTCAATAAAAAAATTTATATTCAATATCATTTATGTCATCTTTAGATGACAAGCAATCTTAATGTTGATGAGTCTATATGTAAAAGACAAAATGTAATTAATTTTGATTGCAAAATTGATTGCAAAATATAAAGATAAAATAATAAAAGATAAAGAAAGAAATAAAAAATTAAAAAAAAGTTTTTATTATATACTCTTTTAAATCCGAATTATAAACTTTCATAATAAATATTTTTCTCATGATAAACATACGAAAATAAATACAATGAATAAGCTTTTCTAAAAAAACAAACCAATATTAAATATGCCAACATTCCAATATCCTAATTAACAATTCTTATTAATATTATTATTTCTCCAATAAAATTTAATGACAAAGGAAAAGAAAATTTATAATACAAAATAAAAATCATCATATAATAACCGTAGATAAATTTCTTATTCTTTTTATTATATTATACAGTAATTTTAAACATTTTGTATTAAATGCTTATCATGTTATAATAAATATAGAAATTATAAATAGTCAAAATGCACCTTAAATTTTATAAATATATAAATAAATTGGAGTCTACGATAATCAAGAGAAATTGTAAGAGTCATGTTATTAAATCTGTTGTCTACTAATTGCTCTCTCAAACAAGGGAAATATTATCAGAAGAGAATAAGGATAAAATTTCTTCACAATCGCTTATATTTGTTATTAAGTTTCAAATACATATTACAACATATAGACAATATAAAGTAATATTATAATTCTATTGCGACGATGACATAAAATTGTAAGCAATTAAATAAAGTAAGATTTAATCTGATAAACGCAAAGTGCAAATTTAGAGAATGATGCTGATCAAACAAGGCAGAATCATACGAGGAATGACCATCCGTGATGTTGTAACGTTGCTACGCATTTTCATCAAACCTCGAATGAGAACGGCTGTGGACGTGGAGCTTCAACAAAATGAAACGTAAATATTGGCTGAGCTACTTCGGGTAGGCCAACTTAAAACTCTCTCGCCGGTCCACCCTCGTATTAATAAAGATGAGCGCATTCCGTACACCCGGCACATCGTACATATACCAACTTTCTGAAGCTCCAACTTGAACATTGAAGTGTCAACGACGCTATACTGATTTTGAAATGACTGTCTTTGTGCTTTGCACATTTGATCTGGTTTTACTTTTGTTATTGTAAAACAAAGAAGCTAATATTATTTATAATGTTTAAAAATATTGAAATCAATAATTTAATTTTTACGTGCAAGATTTTATTAACATCCGATTGTTTACAATGCTGTTATATATTGATTTCAATCGTATATTAATTTTAATTAATAGTAATTAACTTAAAAATGCTACATAATATATATTGTAGATTTTTCTAGTTTTTCGATACTTTTTAAGAATCAGACCCCTAAGCGCTTGACTTGCAATCGAAAATGCTTTTTAGCCGCTCGACGTGTAATGTCAAAGGACATTTTAAATAATATAACTTTTTAATAAATTACAGTATATAATAGTACCCTTCCATTAATCCACAATAGCATAAGTCATATCAAAAAACAATAATTTATGAGATACTAATTATTAAAAATTTTCCATAGAAATTATCATATATTCTTTTTCTTCTTCTAATTGCAAGTTCATAGTTTCTTTTCAAAGATTAGTTAGCTTTTTTACATAGATTTGCAGAGACTTATAGTTTTAATGCTGATTCTGAACAGTCTATTAGAAGAAGTTCTCATTGTAAAGATATTCCTCCATTAAGTTAGGTTTATCATTGTTATTCGAGAGATGATGATCGATTAAAATGACATATTTTAATTGGATTTGAACTCGAATCTTTGAAAGAGCAGACATGCATCTTTATGTCAAGATCACATAGACATAATATGAAAGAAAGATTTTTTTTTAAATACTTTAATTTATTAAATACTTTTATATAAATTTATTAAATGAATTTTTATGTATTCTGAAAAATGTCGGTGTGGATTTAAAACCCATGGTGTTAAACTCATACCATACTGAGACAATTTTATTTAACACCAACATAGTGAGAATTATAGATACATGGTTCACACCGCTATTTTTTAAAGTATAGATAATGTAATTTTCCGACTATAATGTTAATAATAAATTATATTACATTTCTTAATAATACTCCCTACTTGGAACACCACGTTGTTCAACTGCAGCATCGAGATAGCAAACGATGCACGTCCAAAAATATTATTATCAATTGTCATTGGTTACTGCTGATCTGTTTGTTTTACGGCGGAGTTCATTCACTTTATACATTAAGTTATTAAATATTATATGTAACTTTACTTTATTATTTAAAGTATTTTAAATAATAGTCGGAATAATATAGTATTACA
Source organism: Atta colombica (assembly GCF_001594045.1). NCBI lineage: Eukaryota > Metazoa > Arthropoda > Insecta > Hymenoptera > Formicidae > Atta > Atta colombica. Next base: position 1,232,744 of record NW_017259197.1, read on the forward strand.
AATTAAATTGATAATCAATTTAATAAAATGATTACTTTATCAGAGAAGAAGAAAAAATGTATATAAATTACACAGAAAATATTATTAATATTCAGTTTTGATCGAATGAAGGTTTTTTTTTTTACTCATTTGTGTTACTCACATATTGGTCGATTAAAAATTATTAATATAAGTTAAATTATAGAAATTTAGAATATTCAAATTATATTTCTATTAAAATGCTTTCTCGGCGCCGGTATTCGTCGTTATTATGGTTCTATAATTTCGGTAGAAACACCCGTAGTCGGGGAAGTCAATTAATTAATGCATGCACAAACCGTCGCGCACGATTTCTGAGCATGGTGACTAAACTCAGCTACTGATTTCTTGAGTACACAGTAAACAGAGATGAAGGAGTAGTTCGGGTTAACCGCTGAGTAATTGCACTTTAACCAAGTTAAATCGTACTCCCGTTATTATCGCGAACTCGGGATGTTACGCAGCGGGTCTAACCCGATCAAAGCAGTTCGTCGAAGCTGCTCAGAATTTCTATAGAATTGGTTTCTATAGATTCGTACTTTACAACGATACGTAACTAAATTATATCCAAAGTTGAACTTATCTTTAATATATCAGGAAAACAATTTAATATATAAAATATGCATACACATGTTTGCAATAATAGTATTCCTATGAATAAATGAATTATTACTTCTAAGAAATGAATTTTCTTGATTTAAAATTTTAAGAAAACGTAAGCTTAAATAAATTAAAGATTTTTTTTATTTTTAAAATATGAAAACATAGAAGAAAATTGATAAGAAGTGATGAAAATTTTTTGCAGAAAATTAAATCTATTTCAAAAGTCTTGTTACGTTAATACGAATTATATTCAATCGATTCATACGATTTACCTATCAGCTGCGGTTATTTGGTACAAACAGACCTGCTTTATTGAACGCTTATCGCAAAGCCATTATAATACCGCTTATTGCATGCTGGGAGAAATACAATAAGCTTCAACTGATTTGCATAATGGCCTTGCATTGTATCGTTTAGTAGAAAATTCCAATTCAACTCCAATGATGTTGTATATGCGATCTTAGAGCGCAAAGGCTTAGTACTCAAAGAAATATGCATTTGTAAAAAAAAGGTAAAAAAAACATTAAAATAGATTTTATATACAATAACAATGCTGTAATGAAGTATCAATGTGAGTTGAAAACGTTTTACGTATACACATCATTTAAGATTATAAGATTATTCATGATAGAATTAGATATATCTTAAAATATAGATATTTCTTAAAATATTATTCGTTCAATTTTAATTATCAATTTTAGTCCGATAGATATTTTATTTTATTTTTTTTACATAAACGATCACCTGGGGCTTTTACATCCCAATTAAATTACTTTTATTCACAATATATTGGATATTATTGATTGTTTTTCAATTTATTAATATTTAAGAACAGTATTGAATTTATTCACAATTTTTTGAAAGATAATTAAAAATCAAATCAATATTACATATAAGTACATTGAGTAACTTATTATAATAGTATTTCTACAAAAAGGCACTAATTAATAAAATGTTTTTTTATTGCTGGAATTTATTGATGGAATCAAAAACCCGCAATAAAATATATTTACAAAGTAAAAAATAGAACAGTTAAAAAGAAAAGAAAATATGTTAAATGATATTCATTTTATAGCAATTTTCACACTGCTGACGAGGTAAAACATTCCAAGTAACGATTCCTGGATTAATTATTCAGAAATAAATATAGGCTATATAATGCACTGATATAATACTACAATGATAATTTTAAATGTCTATTTTATTATATATATTTAATAAGAATGGTTTTGATGTTTATTTATTGTTTATGTATAATAATATAATAATGTTAATATTCGTCAATTATGGATTCAAGTAGCGCACGCTTTACATGCGCAGCCAAACGTAGAATTCGATTGCACTTGAAATTCTCTCTGGAAATCATTGTAACTGCCTAAAAGTATATGTCAACGTCAATATGAGGTATTCTTTTCAACTACAGAAATCGGTCATAAAAAGGCGGCATCGCTATTCGATTCGATGTTGCGAATGGCTATAACGTCTCCATTTCCGCGCGTTTACATTTAAATCGGCGCATTAGCGACTGCAATTTCATTCCAATTTACAACTTCACAATTCCCGGTACGGATTCGGATGAGTTCTTCACATCCACGATATTCAAGCTCGCGATTGTGTACGCATACACGCGTATGTAGAATGGAACGAAGTATTCTCCGTGACAAAAAGTATGAATTTCCATTGATAATTGAACAACTTTTAATGTCTACATTCATGATATTGTCAACTTATATTCAACTTAGTCACAGATATTAAAAAATATAATTAAAGTTTTGAAATAAATTTTATTTTTTTTACTATGTGTTCCAAAGTTCTTTTTAAATATTAATTCTTTATCAGCAATTACAATTTGAAATTATCATCCTTCGTTCGCAATCTTTGACTTCAATGCAGATTTTTTTATTATTTTAGACTGTATAAAAATTTAAAAAGTTTCTTACATACTTGTAAAAGCTAACAATAAGTTTTTACTATTATAGAAGATGGATTGTATTTTATTTACTTTTTTTACAGATTTAAATTTATTGTGTCTTTAAGGACTGTGTCTTTAAAGTCCAACATTGTCAACAGAGAATCACATTTACAAATACACATTTAATATACTAGAAAATATATACGTTTATTAACATCGCTATTTGTGCGGATCATCATTTTAGTGAAGCAAAAATAATTTCCAACATCTCATCAAAGATATTATAGAAGAGGAAGAGCTGTACGTTTTTCACGTAATAATTGCACAGGTACATAGACGACAGATAGATTCGTAGAATGAGAAAAGGGAATAAAAAGAGAAAATGAGAAATGGGAAAGTGAAGATACGAATAAAATGCAAATGGCTATTACTTGATCCTTGAGCAGACGAATACGAAGCAGACCAAAGGGCACTTTTTGAACGACGGTTTACTATCTATTACTAGACGATGAGGTGATGGTGATGCTTGCGCAATTACTCGTCGACTGTTTGACGACGTACTCGAGGACAGAAAGGCAGACAGAGAAGATTGTTTAAAATATTCGCCAAGATGTTCTCAACAAGAGCAAGTGCACTTCTTTGGCTCGTTTCAACCAGAACAAATTAAAAAATTAGATTTTATCACATCCCGCTTCTTGTTACAATAATTAATGAATAATAAAAATTTATAGATGACATTTTTTATTTTAATAAATTAAAGAACAGTACAATTTTATTTTAAACTTTTTTGAGAAACTGTTTATAGAAATCTTCCTATATATATGTTTAAAAGAACATCTTTTTATCATAAATTACTTAGAAATATTGCAAAATATATTGCATATGTATTTGATAAAACTAATTAACTTGTAATTAAAAAGAAAATAATTTATAGAACGGCTTTGGAAATAGCTTTATTGTGTCCTATTTATTTTACGAGATCCATAATATTTTATGGATATTTTTATGGATATTCAAAAATTATTTTATTATATGTTCAGTTTAATTCTAAATACCATCATTTTTTTTAAATTAAGAATCCATCGCAAAAAAATGACATGAAAGTTTTTTTGTAAAGATGTCATATATATATTTATATATATATATATATATATATATATATATATATATATATATATATATATATATATAGAGATAACACGAAACGAAAGAGTTAAACTAATATCAAAATTTAAGAGATGTGGTAGATCTCATTGCAGGCAACAATAATAAGCGTAGCGCACGTGTGCACAAAAGCTCTACAAATATTTGTCGGAGTTTGGTAAGACTCTCGAGACATCTTCCCGTCTCGAAGGAAATGCTCGAGTGTCGCTACGGTGCAATCGCCAGAGATGACACCTTCGTATTTCCCATCTATAAGAAATTCTTATCTTTTTCTTCTTTCTTCTTTATTCATTTTTATTATTTTCTAGATTTTGTTGAAGACATTCAAAATTTATTATAATGCTTCAAAGCAGTTGACGTATATAATAAAGCTGAGCTATTCTTTTCATATTGTTTTTATCTCCTTCTAACTGTGCAATATTGATTAAAAGTTTCTATGTTATTTTATAAGATATTGTTAAACTTGTAATAATGTGAATTATAAATATACAAAATAGTTGTAAAATTTTATCGATTAAAATAAAATATATATTAGATACTTCTATAAAGACTATTCTGATATTTTTGAAAATAATAATCTTTCTGTTTTTTATACATACATATATACATGCATTAAGCGCATATACGTATTTTTATGTTGCGATGTTCTGCATTAAAATATTACGCTTAATGTTTATCCATACTCAACTTATACGTTTCTCCTATAAACCAAGACGTACAGATTTAAACCGGTGCAAGATTACTGAATATAAGTTTGCAGCACATAATATATAATGAAGAAGTTTCTTTTAAACAGATAGATACATAATGTCACCTGAAAAATGTCGATAAAATACAACAGTGGTAGATTGTGTTACATATTACATAAAAGCATTGATAGATTGTGTTACAAATTACATAAAAACATTGTTAGCAAAGTATATTTTTGTTATCATATAATGAATTTTGTGAAATGTTCTACATAGATTTAATCTTCAGACTTATATAATCTTTATAACATTTTAATAAAAGAATTCACTATTAAAAGAATACAATAATCTTTTTATAATCAAACATCACTCAGAAAAATTATATTTATGAATAATTATTGTTTTGTCAAATATGGAATTAATTGCAAACGCGATATATAAATAAAAGAACTTATTGAAATTTCCAATGACTTGCAATTTGGAAATGATTGACGAATTAATATATATTAAGCTGTCAGTTTATTTTGGTGTATGTAAATATAAAACACAGAACAGATATTTTGACTTTATATATAAAAATATAGATATTATATACACGATGGTTATTTAAATGTTTTTCATGAATTCGGCTTGCAGCGCATCAAACAAGTAAAAAATAATGTAGGAGGATTTAAGCTACCAGTGCAATTAATTTGGAATTACGTTTATGGAATATTTTGTATATTCTTAATTCATTATTTTACATTAGCTCTCCCCTCTTTCTCTCTATCGATATTAGTCAATGTGCTCTTTCACAGTGAAATGTTACTATTATAGATGTTGTAAACACGCGCACCACCGATTACTTTGCAATCACTAATGATTTACCAACCAATGATGGTTTTACATTAAAATACACGCACAATTGCGCCCGTAAGCGGATTACAACATGCGTGCATCACGTACTATGCCTATATATTTAATCGGTATCTACTACCACACATGATTACAGTACCTAATGAAGTCGAAACTGTAAGAGGATCATTGGGTGATCGTGGGGAGTTACCTAAGCATTTACAATGTCACAGTAGATTCAATATAAGACATCAAAATAAGGGGCTTATTCTGTAACTTTTAACGATGCAACGATATCGTTACATTGTCATTGCGCAGATTTTGCATCCAATAAAAAAATTGCGCAACGATAATTTAATGATATCGTTAGAGTCGTTAAGAATTACAGAATAAGCTCCTAAATTAAAAACCTCGGCTTTAGTTGTAAACGATTCGACTTCCAACGACGGTCGTCCTTCTGTCGTGCTGTTTTCTAACTTTTTATTTCTGTGCAGCTTATAAACTTTTATGATTTCTAAAATTTCGCTTTTCTTTTACATTTTTACACACCAAGTCAAAATGTGACTTTCAAAATTTCTCAAATAATTGTTTACATTAACTATTACGAGCATTTACACGAGATTTGTTTTATGTAAATAAATGGAGAACATTTAAAACATTTATGTTGTATAATACCGGAAGAGCTATGGAAATCTAATAATAATACAAAATATAATTTAAATATTAATTTCTTGTTATATAATAATAGAAAATAATAGAATGTCATTTAAGTATATTTGAATAATAATTACGTTTGACAGACAAAAACTCAGTGAATGCTCAATGATTCTTTATTATGATTTGTTTTTACCTTTAATTTTTGAATCTATGTATTATTATTATTATTATTATTAAATGTATTATTATAAAACAAGAAGTTATACATTTCGTATCATTATTTTATTTAGAAAATCGTCAAATTTTCGCGCGAGTGTGTGATGTGTGGATAGTCTAATCTGCATATAAATATTTCTAAATCAAATTTTAATGAAATTTTAGAATGTGCTGTACATTTGTACGGTCGAATTAATATGGATTATTAATAGCTTGCGTAACTCATGGTACAATCGGATGACCTGTAACATCAATGTACTGTAATAATAACTGTAATAATGACAATAGCGATAAGAATTATAATGGCAACAATAATAATATAATAGAATTATTAATATGATGTATGGACGAGAACATAACATATATTTGCATGTAACACGGAAGACATAATATTGAATCATGTTTGGCTTATTAATTTATTCATTCAGGATCTGTGTTTGGTTATAATAAATATATATAATAATAGAAATGAGAAAGATATTATTGTATTGTAAATAGGTTCTAAGTGGAATTACGTGAGGATTGTATAATATTTTGTATTCAGCAATGTTGATATATGTATAATCAAATATTATTTCATGCATTTATTGAAGCAATATAAATATAAGCAATTTAAATATAAAATGTAAATAATAAAAGAGGATTACTTTTTTAAAAGACATAAGCATGATTATATTCAATAATATATTTATAGAATTTTTATAAAACAGAGATTGTTGGAGGATATTACTGATATTACTGAAAATAAAATATTAATTTCTCATCTAATAATATAATTTAATATATAATACTAATTGTATATATAATATAGTTTAAGTCAGACTAAATAGGAGTATGTGTGTGTTACAATAAAATTCATAATAAAATATTTTTAACAAACGAAAATTAACAATGCCTTTATATGCATTATTTTAAACAAATGTTTAAATGTATTAATATTTTGAAAGAAAATCGGATTTTGAAAATGGAAAAGCTCTAGTTAAAGTCACTTCAGATTGTCTTACAAAAAAAAGGTTTACGTTGTAATAACTAAAATAATTATAAACTGTAAAAACCTTTTGTAAAAATAATTTAGCATAAACGTTTCATTCATGAAGCCTTTTATCGTTAGCACGAGATCACGATTCCCTGAGCGGCACGCGACTGAAACTGCGCACGCGAAGCTCTTTCATGGTTGATAAATGAGCAAAACGGAAAGGAGAAATGGGATCTCATGTTGTACTAAACGGTCGACCAGTTACACCACTGTTGGTCGAGCGCCGAAATACTTAATGTTACATGTAGTTAACAACTTGCGATAGCAAATGCGCATGGACTTCAGCCAGTAACACACATTACATAAGCGATGTTAGAAATCTATCGGCATATTGACGTTGATAGATTAGTACATTGAACATCTTATATATCTATTGATTATATATCTATGAATATAAATTTATTTTTAAAAGATTTTTTCATCAGTTCAATTTTAAAAAAATTTTACAATAAGTATGTATAGTTTATAAATATAGAGCTATTAAAAAAGAAAGGAAATATTCAGAAATTATTAACAGTCTACATTATTTTCGCAAAATCTGCATCTACAAAAAGTAATATGATTGATCGCAAATGCTATTATATATCTGTATAGATATTTTACGTATATGCACATACTGGCTGTTGGTCGCTTACTTCGGGATCAACGAATCCGTTCGACGACGAGAGAAGCCACGAATTTCCCTGGATAGAATACGTATGGTTTCTGGGCATAACGGGGTGCACGTTTAATCCCTTGGAACGAGTCAATTTTGGTGCGCCACGAACCGAGGGTAAACCCTTCCGATATACTACGAAGAGAAACTTTCGGATTCGATATGAGATAGAAGGATTCATCGTATATCAGAAATGGTACTATTTGAAATCTATTGTTTTGCTATAAAAACATCGAATTTCGAACTAAATGAATATTGAAATGAGTTTAGAGTTTATTTTCTTCAACTCTTGGCTATTCTTCTATCTGAAAGATCTTTTAGAATCACGCGATAAGTTTTTAATGATGATATTTTTACTTCTAATAAAAAAATTAGTAAAACACAGCGAGTAAGTAAAGAAGCGCTAAATACGTCAAAATCAAAGATACATTATTTTTACACAATTTATTAAAATATTGTATGTAAATTTTTAACTACATTTTTCACTTTTTAAATTCCTTACTGTGTTTTAAAATGCTTACTAGAAGCATTATTGTTACATTGATGATGTATTTAATTTGTGATATTACTATTTCAATTTCAGTTTAGAGCTGCTTTTTCACGATTATATTAGCGCGCAGTTTAGAAAAAAAAAAATGTATTTCAAATTTATTATAAATAGAAAAGAAAATACCATTATGACACTAAAATTTAATCTTAAAATTTAATATTTGGCACTTTTTTAATTATTTACGTTACTCATCTAATGATGTTACGCATCTAATTTAATTTATTACTAAAAATAAAATTTGATTTATATAATAAGCATCATAATTATGTTAATTTATCTTCATTTACTTTCTTAATAATATGTCGTTTGTATTAAGTAAAAAAAAGGAAATTTGTTAATAATTTGTTAATAATTCAGATTTCCCCATTAAACACATATCAACATTAGAGAATTAAACTAAGAAGACTTAAAAGTACATTAATCTCTTACAAATACATTTTAAAAATAATATGAAGACAAAAGACTTTATTTTATAGCATTAATACTTGAAATAATGTGATATCAGAGCTGCATACTCGCATGATATTACAGTCGACAATGTAGAAAGTTTTTAATTAAAAACGGAAGACTCTTTTCGCGTACTTTTAATTAATTCGCAACATCAATGGCCAGCAACTTGTTTAATATTGACGAAGGTACCGACCCGTAATATTGACGTTCTCTCGTCACAAGGGATGCTAATTACACGAGAATAATGTAATTGAAGGCCGATCATAAGCATCGGCTTACATTTAACAGAGCGCATTGACGCATTGCGCGTTGCACTGTTCGAATGCAAATATGTTGATGTTGGACACGCGGCTGGAGAGGGAGCAACGGATTTTCATACATCATATATATCACACAAAATCCGTTGATACAATATAGGAAATACAATATGGGAAAAAAGCAAGCAAGTAATTACCTACCGCGGTAGACACGTTACCTCAACCCATCCTCGTAATTTAATTCATTATCGCATTAGCGCGGTTGAAAGTTTCCCGGCCATTATCATTCTACACACATAGAATTACATTTGCGGGCCGACTGAGAGATTTCCGAGTTCTCGAAGCAAGGTGCTCATTAGGGCCTGGCTTTATACGCTGCGCAATCTGATGTAAAACTGTAAAGGTCGGATGCGCATCTATTGTGGCTTTTTGTATAATTCGATGAAAATGTTCAGGTACAAGAGAATATTTTCATCCTTCTATTTACGGATTATCTGTATATAACACAATTAATAATAAATTTTATTATTAGTATTAATATCACAAACAAGAGTTTAAAATAACATGATTTTATTCAGATATGCTATATCAAATAAAAATATAAGTACCTATACATTTATACATATGAATATTTTAACATTGTTTATTCGCAAATAGTAGTTAATTTGATTTAAATAATAACAATGCTGTACGCGCTAGAATTGTCATAACGTTATCAAAATAATTTTTAATAATTCAATAATGCATATTAATTATGATTCACCTTTTGTAAGGATTTATATTAGAATTGGTATTCTTAAATATCTAAATTAAATTTTCTTTTAATTTACTTTATAAACTCGATTTCCTGAAAGAATAATATGCATACTTGATTCGTGCTGCATATCTATTTTTATATTGTTTAAATATAAATTTTATGAGTCCTGAATTTTAATTATTTTGTATAATTACACTCGAAATTTTGAGGAATGTTACCATTGCATACGCTATAAACCGGTCCTGGCAGCCATTATGCCACGGCGAGATATGTTCCGCATATCAGTCTTGTTAGATTAATGAAGCCGTGTTTTCCGCTTTTTCGGTGCAGCCGTGATCCGCATTGCCGCGCGCGGTTCGGTCGGATCGACCATGGACGGGGAAGGGTGTATGCGTGTACTGAAACTTTTGCGTGCCCTCGGGCCTTGGAAAAACGAAGCAGAAAAATGGCCCTCGTTGCGCTCGCAACCGCCTGATAATTCGATTGTTCGTCGACGGGTCGACGCACGGTGTTTCTTGCACAAGAACTCGGAACTCGTAGTCCCATGCTTGCCGATTCTCTTTGCCGGCCGAAGAGCCGTTAATTATTCCTGCGGTGCCTTAAGGCGAATTTACACTGCTCGCTCTTGACGATCATCCCGGATGAATTGGCCAAAATGAATGCGTTGCACATGAACGCGTTTTTATTTGGACTTTTTAAATTGCACAGGAGAAAAGATATATTATTTTCTTAAATAAAAGTATAGAGCGTTTTTAATAAATAATGATAAGGCATCTCTTAATCAACGTTCAGCACTGAAAAAAATAGCAAATTTTTATTTATATTGATAAATGATTATTTAATATATTTTATAAATTTACTAATATAATTTGTTGTTTTAATTTATAAATGGTTGGCTAATTTTATTTAGTGCAATATTTAAAAAAAATATTTTTTATATAAATCTGTTCAGTTTTAAATATTTAAGACAATGATATATCTGTAAAGTTCATAATATCTCATTTTGAAAATATCAGTATAATTAATTGTTTTTTCATTCTTTTCTGGAGAGTTTCTGATATGCTTCAAAAAGAGTAGCAATTAGTACCCGAAATGATAAAAATGGAAAAGTTTTAGTTATTTTTCAGTCTGTGTAAAAATTTTTTAAGTTTTCACGAATTAAAACTTTTTAACGGCAACGACGGCAGAAATAATAGTGGCGATAGCGACGGACATATTTTCCAAACTTCATGTAATATAAGTTAGAAATTTTGTAAAAAATTGACATATTCTGGATAACTTTGCAAGAGCTCTTTTAAAATGTATTAGAACTTATATAAGTTTTTGATAAAAATAAAAGAAATCATTAATAATTTTTGTAAAATAAAAACATGAGAAATTGATACTTAATCTTCAACTCTCCCTATTTTTTAATAGGCTAAATTGTTAGAATTCTTATCGAAATATTAAAGATTTTTTTAATTATTTAGTTAAAAGTCATTAAAATTTATTATTTATAATTTATTATTTATTATTATATTAAATCTTCTACAATGTGATATTAAGTCATAGAATAATTGATTATTAAAATATAGTGTTGTGTTTAACATTAGCCTTGGTTTACGAATTTTCTTTTACTACCAGTTTAATAACACTTTATAACTATTTATAATATATTTATTCCAAATATAGAAATTTAGGAAAGGATAACGAGTCGCTAATTCAATGTTAATTATCCTGAATTGCCGATGTATTTGATTCAAGAATACGTCATGTATATTCGCCTTCAATATACTCACGTGAATGAGACCATGCTCGTTAGTATTTTACGCCGCGTGTCCGACTGCATCGGGTCAACTTTTTTCTTTCCACTGCGTCCTTCTCTTCCGGATACCATATCCTATGCTGATAACGCATTCTCTCTTGTGGTGCCGCCGGAATAAATCCCGTGCGGGCTCGTCAGCGGGACTTTTTCCGAATTATTTCGCGGAACAGGAGGAACTCGGTACCGTCCACACTAATCCCGTATAAACCGTTGCGACTTGTGGCGAGGTATTTTTCGCGGGTACCGCGTAATGCCCGTGACGGCAGATGGAAAATCTGAAAATGCGGCAGTCGAATGAGCTGGGATGAGCGGCTGAACGAGAGAGCGCGAGTATGTTCCGTGTCGATATTTGAAAGAAAAATACTGAATAGACAAACGAATACTTTATTACATGCACGTGGATTTTGAAATTGTATAAATATTTGTATATGTACGTATCTATTCTTTTTTTTAACTTTCGAATGTTTGATGTTACAAATTATTCTGTTAATCATTGAAATATTATATTAAAATTCAAGAAAATTAGTTTAAATTATTTTCTGATAAATTAGACATTTTGGAAATATTTATATAATATAGATTATATTGAATTAATATTATATTGTAAAGTTTTTAAGAAAATAAAAATTAAACATTGGAAACGATATGAAAATGTTTCGCTTGACAAAATTTACTTTTACAATTGCCTTTTTTATTCAAAAATGTGAGTGCAATTTGATAAAGCATATGTTGAAACTTAATTAATTTGTCGTTGAACGCTCAGACGGTGATAACATTTACAATTCTTTCTTGATTGACAGATAATACATTTTACATTTATCGCATGCATGGCGGTTTGCAGCATCCATTAGCAGATTTTACCGTGGCACTCACCGCCGGTGAATTCATTTAACGCTGGAAAATAATCCTTTATAATCCCCTCTACGCGGAGGCCACCCTAAATGAGGGAACCATCCCATAAGCTCTCTATGTACGCCGACGTATTTTAAAATAAGTAATATCGTTGAAGTGTATGTTTGTATAACTAGTATTTTAGTAATAATTTGTTTCAAACCATATTTACCATAATCATGTTATTATACAGCATCAATGTAAAATTAATTAATAAAGCAATTAAAAACTATGCATATATTATTTCTAACATGTTTATTTTTTAAATAAATTTCATTAATTTTATGAACTTAAAATTTATTTATTTTTTATAATTTTACCGCCCTAATTTAATAGCGATTTTAATTTTGAGTATTGATTGATTTGATTAAACTTTTAATAATTAAATTTTTTAATAATTTGTAAAAATACTTTAAAAGAAATTTCTTTAATATATATATAT
>NW_017259197.1:1245778-1250033 GCF_001594045.1 Atta colombica
TAACATCAATCAAATTTCAAAGATGCAACATAAGAAAATTTTAGAGTGAATTCAATTTTTATTTTAAATCATTTCATTTGCATACATAAAAATGTATAAATACATAAACAATAATAAATTGAAATATCTTGAAAATTGTAAAATGCATTAAATACATTTAAAATAAACGCAAACATGATGGATGACTATAGAAATCTTTCGCATGAAAGAATTCCGTCTATGTTGGATAAAGAAGCTGCTGTCGAAAGATTCATGGCCGTGTCAGATGATAGGTTAAGCAGCCAGATTTTTCATGTAAATTTCTCTTATAAGTCATGTTTTATTTTTAGATATGGTATACTCACTATCTTGTATGTTTAGAATTTTATTTTCATTTTTTGGTGCATAACTGAGAATGTCAAATAAATTTTTGTTATTTAGATTGTGATGAATTTGACGTAGTAATGTCATTTTTGAGAGATTTCACATATTCTACTTTGGTCAAACCAGCCGAAGTATATTTGCGTACTTCCATTCAAGATGTTCTTGACAGTATGTGTGGAAAAATTCAATAAAGATTTTGACATAAAAAAACGAGTTTCTATTAAATTACTTTGCCTAGATATGTTGTCGATGTGCGAAAGAGTATAAAGAAACAAACTCTTTTTTTATAGTTTCAATTTTATAATGTATTTAGATGTATTTACAAATTGCAATCTTCTAAAAATATTTTAGAAAATATTGGATAAGATTAATATTTTTTTATGTTGCATGTTAGGGATCAAAATAAAAAATTCAAACTTTAATACAAATACAAAGGTATATCATGTTTAAAGTAAGTAAATCTGCATGAATTAGTTACATTTATAGACAAAAATACATATATGTGTATAAAAATTATAATGAGCTCAAAAAAAATGAATTATAATTTTGAAATTAAAAAATGTGGAAATTATATATAGACAACTTTTTAGATATTTCAGTGTAAAAAAGTTTTCTTTTAATTAATAAAAAAATACATAATTACAAATTTATATCGTGCAAATATCTGCTCTAGCCTCAGATAATAAAACATAAGCAGATCTTTTCATATATTCTTAATTAAACATTGCTGGAAGGTTTCGTGTTATATCTGCGTTTTGAAATAAAAGGAAAATAACAGAAATATTTTTTCCTCCTTTAAATATTAATTTAGAAATGTTTCCACCATTCTCTAACGTTGCCATTACAACGCGTCCGACATCTTAATAAAGACAAATCGAGATTCGTAGAAGCGCTCATAACGAAATTTTATTCTGAAAAATCGATCTTTCTTAAGGGGAGCATCGACGATGCACATAAATGAGGTATGACGCGAGAGAAATGAGCACTCTGAAATCAGAGTTTGTGGGAAAGAGAGTCACGGAAGCGATCAATTTTATTTTTCTTGGATATATACAATGTCGTCCGTAAATTTAACGCATCATGTCATTAAGAAAAATACATGTGCGTGTAGAAAGATTTTTCAATTTTCAAATATTATTTATCTTTGAAGGTATTTAAAATTTTTAAAAATTTTCAATCATTTATTAAATTAGATCTTGCTTTAAACCGATTTGATTTATAAATATATTAAGTTTGATTATATATAGTATTTTATTTTTTTATATTACGTTAATATAAAGTATTGATGATATATAATTATAACATTAAAATATTATAATAATATATTAATATATAATCATTAAGAAAATGTGTTCATATTGATTGAAAAATTATTATGATAATATTAAGAGAAGAAGTGGAGTCAATTACAACGGAATGTACCGATAAATTTTCATGATATTCGTCTGTAAGCGCTTTACATTTTCACAGAATATGCTCTAATGATCAGAGGCGCTTGAAGCATAAAGTCCGAGATAGGCTTTGCGAGCAGTTTCTGATTGAATAGTAAACCGAGACTCATACGTTCGCATTAGCGTACAGAGAATAATCCCCCAGACGCAGCTGCCAACGTGTATATAGCCGCGCGTTCCCTTTCAGTCACTATCTGCGTAGCAATATTGCGAGCAGCCAATTACCGTGGGCCAACGGACGTCAATTATAACGACTCGCTTGCAACAGGCTAGCTAAGTCGAAATGCAAACACGACAGTGTATACTGTAGACAGATCGAAGGCAAAGAAAATTTGGCTTTTAAAATAAATTATACAAATAATTTATTTTAAAATATTTTTCGAAAAAAAGTTATCCCATAGCTTACAGAACTGGATATATAAATTTACATTGTAATATTGTTAAGTACGAAGATCTAGCGCAGACTAAATAAAATATTTTTCTATTTATGTTATTCATCGGTTTAATGTCTTATTATTTTTTGAAAAATGTTTTAAATATATGTCGAAAGATGGAAGTAAGTACATTAAACTTTTCTTAAGTTAGCAGGTCATATTTATTTTTTGACTGTAGTATATTGCAGATTTTTTTTATTATCACGTACGGTTATCATGATATACTACTACTACTATTACGCTATTATTTTTTATATGTCATGTTTTAAGTATATTTACATTAAATTTTTACATTATAATACATATTCCAATAAAATATATAATTTGTTTTTTAATAAAAGTCTTTGGCAAAATTAATAGACCTTTCTTAGACTTTATATATAAAATATAGGGAAGAGTGAGGAACTATGAACAGCTAAGGGAAAAGTTAAATAAAATTAATAATTATTTAATTATCAATAAATTAAAAGTATTTATTTAAAAGAAACTCCAATTATTTATAATTTTAAACATCTATATAGTTTAATTAACACTCATATATTATTAATACAAATTATAATTCTAAACAAAAGTAAAATTTTTGGACCGTTTGGAACTGTCTGCTGTCATGTACAACAATGTCAAATTGATTTTGTTTTCTGTTACAAATTATTGATTTATATTAATAATATATGTATTGATTATTATAGTTTGATTATTAAAGTTGAATTTTTTTTAACAAAAAAGTTTGTAATTGATAAATAATCGTCAGCTTTATTTAACTTTTCTTTTAGACATACGCAATAATCCCATTTTCCCTTATATTGAAATTAACGAAACCATATAATGATATTTTATTTTAATTAAATGGCGCGTTCGTTCTATGTTATAGTATGGCATACTAAGCGTATATCCAACTATCACTGGATGCGAGAAATAATAGGTCTCTATTCTAATATATTTCAATAGTATCGGGTTTATCTTTAGTGTTCGTAATTTCCTTATTCTTCGTTACTATATAAAATCAACGCAAATGTTCATATACAGATGGTAATAAGTAGGAACTATGTGTTAAATTAACACTAATAGCGTTTTCGAGTGCAGTGAGTTTGAACATAACTCAGGTTGGTTAACCCAAAAGTAGCTGTATCCAATTAGAAACCAAAGTAGAATCTAGACATATGTGACGTCATTAATCCAATCTGGATTAGGTGCAACTCTCCACTGTATTTGAAAACGTTGGAAAATTGATATAGCAGCGCCGAACATAAAAGTAAGAATTAATATAAAATAATAAAAAAATAATAAAATTAACATTTCTCAAAACCGAGAATCAAGATTTTAATTTTGTGTGACTATGCTTATCGAGACTTTTAAGAGGCGTAACCACAAACAGTTGAGAATTTTTAGGTAAGGATTGATATTTTTTCTGAAATTCTTTAAATTTAAATTTAAAAACATTATATGTTATATATATAAAATAAATAATGTAAAATTACAGATAATGCAGAATATAATATTTGTATATACTTATACAAAGTAAAAATATTTTTGTACGATTAGATTGGGAAAATGATACACTGTGCAATGGCGAAAATTAAGTAGCAAATATGAAACAAACGAGACAAAAGATTTTGTGAAATGTTACAGAATACAATGACCTCTCGCTTGTAAAAGGAAAATTAAATAAAGATGGTTTAAGTCATATTTTGGACAAAGAAATAGTGATAGTATTCGTCGCAGCTTATCCTGAAATGTTGCAGTTGGGAGTAGAGTGTGCAATAGAAACTGAATAAAATAATGCTGATGCAGCATTGTGCTGATGCAGAACTGGTATTAGATAGAGAAATTTAAGAAAGAAAAAATGTAATCTAAATATGTAATGTTAATTTTATAACGTAATTTGAATATTTACAGTAAATTATACAGAACAAAAGATAATTTTTTTAACGCGAATGTATAAAGTATATAAAAGATTATACATTATTAATATATTATTAATATTTAACATTTTATATTAATATATAT
>NW_017259197.1:1250133-1258395 GCF_001594045.1 Atta colombica
AGTAAACATGTCAGTTTACCATTTAATTTTTGTTAAAGAGAAATCGATTATATAAATATATATTATGAAAGCTCGTACAGATGAAACGAGTCAAATTTTAATTTAGCTTTCAACCTGACTAAATTTGGGGCACCCATTATAAACGTTTGATATGCTACATGTTTGCTGAAATTATATTTGAAACGTGGTTTATGGAAGTCTTTTCCTATCGTGAAGCGCATGGATTTGCGGCATGTGAATTCAAGCGCAGCGAGTGTGTTTGCAAAAGGGAAAGCTTATATTCGCTTAATTTCAGCCGTATTTGCGTTAATAAAGTTTCGTTATTACGCTATTCCTGTTTATTCCGTTTTGAAGGGAGTCGAACGCATGCTCGAAGGATAATTCGTCTGGTAATTCCTCGAACGTGCTGCAGGCGATGCATTCCTAGTACGCATACGCATGCCAGCATTATTCCTAATATTCTACGCTGTCCTTTGACATAATATTTGAGGCCGGAATTATATTTCGCACAAATCTTGCATGTATAATGATCTCGACAATTTTTGCGTTGAGTACAAAATTTACGTTGAAAATTCTGCACTTCTTAAATTGTGCTTTTTAATATTAAATGTGCTTTCTCTTTCTCTCTCTTTTTTGAACATAACATAAAAAATTTTAAAAACTAATTAAACTGTCATTTAATAATCAATAATAATAGTAAGCCATTACTGAAGGCATACTTTTTATAAATATAAAATTTTAGTTTATGCAGCAAAAATAAGATTTGATTATTAAAAAAAAATATATTTATAGCATTTATTATATAATATTATAATCGATGGATAAAATATTAGCTTAATATAAAACTAGATGTCAAATATTTTGACATAACAATAATTATAAATTAAATAAAGAATTTTTTTCCTTACTATTTTTGCGATGCGATTAAATAGAAATTGTTATTTGAAATAGGAAAATTCCTGGATGAAATGGGACTCCGGAATTCGAGTGCGGACGAGTTTCACTTAAAAGGATTTGGCAATGTTTGCCTCCTTGTATCACTGAAGAAGTACTGCGACTGTTTCATGGGGTTACCTTAAATCGAAGACATCTTTTTCTGTTGGTGCTTCGACGCGGACGTTGGAATCTCAATAATTTCTCTTTAGACTGCGACATCGTGACTGGTCGTCGCTGCACGTCTTTGAGCTTGGGTTCTTAGATCCGTGATCGCGTACCGAAGGAAAGCTACTTCGCCCTCAGAGTAAACAACCAGTCGCAATTTTCTGTCATTGCTTAAAAGGTGTTGGAAAAAAGACTTGTAAGGAAAAACGGATGGTCTTTGTCGCCAAGAAATTCATAGTCAAAGTAGTAAAATGTCGATCTGTCATTTAACACGGAGTATCATTCTCTTGTGTAAAGATTTCTTTCATATTTTCTGTTGATCATAGAAAAAAATCAATCTTATCGATTCATCTTATTTCATCAAAAACATTTTTAAATAATTTATATTCATATGATTAATGCATACATATTTACATTTATTAATAGCTGTTACATTTATCTCTTTTGGAAGAAAGTAGTTCTAATATATTCTCTTTTATTACTTTCTTGAGCATTAAACCAAAATAAATTAAGACAACACTATTATGATTAAATAAAGTGATTATAGTATCTAATTTATTAAATATACAGTACAATTTATATTTATTAATACTTATTTTTTATTTTATCAGCAAACAGATTACTAAGTAAGAAAATTAGATTATGTATTAGAACTTTTTCTTAGCTCGATATTTTATTAGTAATCCTTATTACTTTTTTATCTTTCTTTTACTGCAGATTCGCTATCGAATGAAGAATCGCCAATTAGATTATAGAGACAATGATGATCGGTGATCTTTAATCCATTAATCTCTCCTAGTCCAACTTTCATTAAATTTTCCGTGTCAGCCCGCAATAGTAATTAGTGATAATTACGTGTAGACTCATGGCATTGATCAACATTTAATTAAGTTGAGAAACTTCGCGCAAAGACTTTGCGAGAATTGAGCCGTGAAAATGGAAGCTTTTAACGTCTCCTTAAAACCTGTGTGGGACATCTCGACCAAGCCGTCTAAATCCAGCCCTGTTCGCTCCATAATCTTTCACTACTAAGATGTGAAGAAGAGGGTCCAATATCGCGATAGTAGCAAGGTGCTAGGTCGATTCTCGCCCTCATCTTAAGCTTATCGCTCGTTATCCCTACAACTGCCGGCACTTTGCATAATAAAACCCTACGTATGCTGAACTGCTGCAGTAATTTCGGTGACCCGAATTATGAGGAACAATGAGATTGCTTCAATTATCCACCGGTAGCATCATTCATCTCTATCTACGTTTTGATCCCTATCATATATTCGTCTTCTTAAGTTATGGAAGAATGCTATATATATAATGTACAGGAAATATAATTTTTTTGTCCCGTTAGATAAAACGCTTTATCGAATTGACTATTGTTCGAGGTAATTCTCTTCTCTTGGTTTTTAAACATTTTATTCTATAAAAGTGTCAACATATCTTTGATCAGTTGCAAACGTTATTTACTAATTATCAGATGTATCACTTAAGATTATAAGATGGCACAAAATGATACATAACTACAGTTAAATAATTTTTGAAATAAAAATCAATATTTATTTCAAACAAATCAATACTTAAAACAAGGATGTAATAACAATGATAAACAATAACAATAGTAACAATAATAATAATAATAATAATAATAAAAATAATAATAATAATACTGCTCGACAAAGAAACATTAGAACGAAACTAGTTATTTTCCGTGGTTTCTTGAACGTTAAATATAAATCCGACTTTTGAATTTTGCTCCATAATTTCATATCATAATTTTAAGAAATTTGCAATTAAAGCAAAGAGGACTATTTTACATAACTTATTATATTATAACTACGATATGTAACACACACTGGAAAAGTTTCATTATAATTATCTAATTTATTTTTCTTGTTATATAAAAAATTTTGCAAAAGACTTCATATAAAATTATTTATCTCCTAATAAATCAATTCTGCATTTTGTATAATATTTTTCTTTCCCATTTTACCGTTATAAAGAAAATAAAAATGTAATTCTCTGATATGTCAACTCATATCTGAAGTGAAGCAAATAAAGCAGATTCAAAACTTACTAGGTTGGCGATGTATGTGGCGTGAATAGCGTCTGTGCATTTCAATAATAGTTACATACAGACTGCAAGTCTAAAGCAGTTCATTCGCTTTCGCTGTATATGCGAATGGCGGATATCAATGATACGAGTCTCTTCCTTGAGATCATCCGAGCGAGATGAGCACTCTCAGTTATTACAAGTAGAACAATGATCTGAGCTGAGTACGACGCGGCATACTTAATGGCCCGGGCTGCGAGATGCAGCAAGGGAAGAAAGGGCGGAAGATTCGTCTCCTTTTGCCATTCGCGATAAGCAGCTACGTTTGAATCTGTAACATTTAGTTGAAGACGTTCGCCCATGAAAGAATTTAAGCGTTAATCGTGAATAAAACCGGTAATAATAGCTCTTGTCCGTAATATTAATCTTTAACAGGTTCGAAAACATATTTTTGAAAGAAATAAATAAATATATTAATGTAATTCGTAATATGCAACGTAAAAGTAAGTTCAACAATAAAGAAATTGAAAATGTAAAATGTCAAAATAATTTATCATATAATAAAATACTATATAGTCTTTTTCAGCAGTGATATAATAAAATTACGACATGAAAACATAATAAATTGAAATGATAAAACGTAATCAAATGAAAATTTGAAAATGAGAATTATTATTATTACTTAATGATGTTTTATCGTATCATTTTATGTTGTTGTATTTTCACTATGTTATATATACTCTTTATAATATTATCAATGCTGAAAAAGCATATTTTAAAATATACATTCTTATTGTTATTATTAATAAATTTTGTTATATTAATAAATTATTTTTGACATTTTGACATGAGTCAAAACATTTTGTCTTAAGTTTGCTCCTTATCAACATTATCTTTATATATCGCATACTTTTTAGATAATTAATTAGAATATTTTCTTGAAAAAAAAATTTTGCACTGTACAGAGACGTTTTCGAGATAGAATAACTCAAGTAAAAAATAATGTGTTTGCTTACTTGCACATTCAGAAAGTTTATATCCTGTTATCTGTTCTTGAGTGCGAAGTCATGCTTTGTAAATTATGCAAGCTTTGAAATGTTCAACGTATGTGTACGAAAAAAATCATACAGTCTTTTTGTAAAATCGTAAAAAGAGGAAAGACACGCACAAGCGTGAAAGAAACGCTTTTTGGTTCTAAACTTGAGTTATCTCTGTCCATTCTTGGCAGGATGTTTCCGTTATTACTATACTTCCTTTTTCCGCCAACCTTTTTAATGCATTGAACGGACAACTGAGACTCTTAAATTGCTTCGTTAAATTGGTGAAGGCGCCGTCATGGTTTCTCTTCATATTCCACGAACATCTCTTTCTTATTTTGTTTTTCCTTTTCTCTCTCTACAGTCGTCGTCAACGGCATCATCTTCGTCGAAAAAGCGTCCGAATAAAGAAAAGCATGAATAATGTAATTCGTATAATATCAGACAGATAGGAAGGCTTGACATAACCAGATATAACACGAGGGTGCATCCTTCGTGGGTTAATAAACGGGAAGAAGACTTCGCGGCAGACATTCAGCATTTTCTCGCTCGGTTGGATTCACGCCAGATGATGACGCTTTTCCTTTTTTTCCCCGCATTATACTCGCGATTTTATTGCTGCGAACTGAACGACTTTTAATATTAGCATTTTTTGTAATTCCAAAATAATCACAAGTGGCAGAGAGATGCAGTAATTTGTAATTGCTGATTTTGTATAAAGAGATTATTATATTTTAATCAATATTAATTAATGTCAGTAATAATTAATACATATTTTCCTCTATTTATAATAATTAAAACAATAAAATAATAAAATATATAATTAGTCTTTGTTAAGTAAATTATTTTTTATAAAATGTCTTTTAAAAAATTTCTTAGGATAATTAAATTTAAATAATTTAAGTTTTTAATTGTGATTAAATAAATTTTTTTTTAATTTTTAAAATAAAGAGATTTTAGAATTTAAATTCTAATTTTTAAAATGCAATATATATCTTTCGTAATACCTATTAAATCACAAAAATTAGTTTTTGCATAATTTAATATTTGAATTTTTAATTTTGTATATTTTCGAAAATATATCTTTTGTCAAGTATTAAAAATTATTTTTTACAATTCTTCTATTTTTATTTTAACATAAATTTTTTCAATTTAATTGTATTGAACACACTTTTCAATATTTTTAAAAATGTGACCAGTTGGAGCATTAATTAGTCGCGAGTTTTGCGTTATAATTAGGATGATTTTAACGCCGGCGATAGCAATTGGTGTTCAGATATACAGTCGACATTAATCCTACCATAAAAGGCTGTGACTGCGTCAGCGACTATCGCGCGTAATCTGCGATTCTCAGCGCTTGGCGCCCTTGTCATCGTCGTTGTCGTCGTCGTCGTCATCGTCGTCGTCGTCGTCGTCGTCGTTGTCGTCGTCGTCGTCGTCGTCGTCGTCGTCGTCGTCGTCGTCGTCGTCGTCGTCGTCGTCGTCATCGTTCTCGTCTTGTCAAGTGTGTACCGTAGCAGAGAATAGTGCCGACCTACTCTTCGTGTTCTTCACTGAAAACGGGAGGAACTGCTTGCATCCAATATCGTTCGAATCTTTTCTATGCGACGTGATTTGCAGTGCTTTTCACGGTGAAAGCGATAAATATTATATTATGAGCACATTAATTGCGTATAATTGAAACAAAATATCTACACTTTAATTTTTGATTAGATTTACCACGTAATAATTGCAGAAGAATACTAGTTGTTAATAACGTATTATATGTTTAATATAAAAATTATATGTTTAATAATTATATGTTTAATATAAAAATGTTTACTATTTATATTTTTACACAACAAAAGAAGATTTAATTTAACGTAATATTTTTTAATTATGTATAAAGAATATTATAAAAATATTTAGGATTTATAACTTATAAGATAACTTATTTGTGTGATATTCATTTTTGAAATTATTGAATAAGTACTGTTTACTTCAATATTTTTACAAAGTCCATATTTCAAAAAAAACTGCTAAATTCAGTACATACTCTTATCATTGTAACGTAAATGAGTTCGTGTATCGTTACACTCTACGACATCGGATTATGATGTCCATTCGGATCGTACTATTATTCCGTCATAATATTGCAATGCGGAAATCCTCTTTTCCTGTTAGACCTTGCGATCGATACTCGATGATCGCAAGCGCAGGTTCGACGTACGAGCAAGATTACGCTAAACCACGGGGTGTTATGAACCACGTAAGACGACTCGCGCGCAATTCGGGACAATTTCGGGTTTAGTGGTTTCTGCTATTTGCACAGGAAATTGCGCCTGCTGATGTCACATCCGTTAACCCTCCTCTCCGCGGAGCGCCCAATTGTTCGGCTCGCAGCCACGGGTCGATCGTGAATATAGCGTGCAACTATGGTGTGCTCGCGTTCTCGCAACTCAAACTGGAGAATTGAGGCGGGTAACTGGGAACAGGGGAAGAAATCTGCTTCCTCTCTCTCTCAAATAGGTCAGGCCTCTCGTAGGGCACTTGACATCATTTCACGTTGATGGCTCCTTATCTGAAGAATGAGCGCTCTTGTTTTTTTATTTTTGAGATCCTCTTTACGTGGATCTCTCTTGGTCTGTTTAGATGTTTTCTGATCGGTCCGTAATTTTATCGATTCCTTTTTTTTTGCTTGCTCTTTTTCTTTTTATGTTATTAGGAAATACCGCGTTATAACATACGTAGGAAAAAATTTGCTGCAACTTTATCAAGTGTCTACATAAGAGAAAAATGATGTTGAGAGGAAATGATGTTTTTTGCTAGAAAACTCATCCGACAAATTTTTTCATTCTTCGTTAAATCTTTATATCTTCAGTTGACTACGTGTGCTTCAAGAGAAATAGACATATTAACGCATTTTTAACTTTATAAACTTATATAATATTTATTCTATAAATTTCATAAATCAAGATAAAAATAATAAATCGCAATAAAAAAAGGATTGTTTTATGCATAGGTTGAAAAGTTAAGAAATAAACATATTTATTATACAATAATTACAATTACAATTACACAATCGATATAATATAATTTTTTCCTTTTTATTTATCATTTCTTTCAACTGTTAAAGTTTTGCATTTCCATTTGTAAATAATGCTATTAAAATGGTACAAGAATCTGAAGGCAGATTGAAATAAGATTAAAGTCAATAATGTAATAACAACAATCGTAATGAATTCAATTGATTTAAATTCTGCTAAATCTGAATCTAATTAGAAAATATATCGGACCTCCTGTTATTTACATTCTCCATATTTTTCACAGTATTAGGCGTCGCATCATGCGCGTCTCCAAAGAACATCAGAATAAATCCAATTCAATTAACTCGTCCACTTCGACGTCGCACGTACAGAGGTATCAGAGCGCTCTTTTCAGAAAGCCGCTTCCGTCTTCGTCCTCGCCTGCAACTGCCGGGCGCGCTTTGGCGACCAAGTACACGTCGTCACCAAATGGAATAATAAATCACTCTCTTAACGGCGAAATATCGCGCAGACGGTCGAGATTTTATGCAACCAGTCTGCAGAATGCATATACTCGGATGCATTAATAGCAATCTCGTTGCATTCATATCCAGCTGACTTAATGGGACGTACGAAGAGGGAGGAGAGAGAGATAGAAAGGGAAATAAGAGCGAGAGAAAGAGCGGAGTATGAGAGAACTAAATACATAAGAGAAAGAGAGAAAGAGTATTTGTATATATGTATGTGGTTGGGTGCAATGACAGCGGATGAAGGGGTGCAAAGGGTAAAGGTACGAGATTGAGAGAGACGCAGAGAAGGACAAAGAGGACGCGAAGAGGACGAAAGGACAAGGACAGAGAGAGAATTCAATTCCACGGTCGATTATGCAGCCAGTCTGCCGGATTACTGCCGGTACGCGTTTCCGTTTTGCGCCGATGAAGGGATTACCTTGCGTGTATACTACATTCATGCGGGTGGACGTGAACGTACGTGAACGCAGAATATCATGTAACCCGCGTGTCAATGATATATACCTATATAATAATTATTTTATATATATTTTTTATATATATTT
>NW_017259197.1:1258702-1263282 GCF_001594045.1 Atta colombica
GTTTCGCGGATTATCTCCGTATCTATATATATATATATTCTTGAAATGCCAACGTGAACATTGCAGTTCACTTCATTAACTGCAATGTTCACAAAACATTGGTATTTCAAGAATGGATATGGCACGGAGATAATTCGCGAAATATAACTTCTATATATACAAAGTATCCGTGGAAACTTCGAAAGTATTATCAATTAAATTATTGTTTTGGCTTACAGTATTATAACATACATTTTTGTTTGAATGTCATTATGTTTTTAATAATATTTATATTATTTATAAAAATATTATTAAGGAATTATGTAAACAAATGTAATAAAAATATACACAATAAAATCAACGCTAAAATCAAATACAAAAAATATTCTAAATAGTAATATAGAGTTTAAAGTGAGCTCTTCTGTCCCGAGAACAGTGGTCGCGTTCCGGTCAACGCAATATTTTTAGTGGTGAAACCGCGCAAACATATATCCTCGCTGGAAACGTTTATTAACGCTTTTTCTACTTGTTAATTTCAAGTGGTGAAATTGGTGTGCTCCATTTGCACTGAATCAATGTCACTGCTATACACCGGCGATCTTCCGGCGAATCAGCGACGTTCGATGCGATAATTCTTGCGACACTCACCAACGCACAAACAATAGACAGCTGAAGTCAATTCATTCGCAAAATCCCAGAGCGTTCTTTCATGTTAGCCCAAAATTTCTACTCTCGAAAGCGTCTCTTTCGGTGAATTTCCGTGAGAATAACGGTTAGAACGCGCGACAATCAGTCGCCGCGATTTACGACGCGCAATAAACCTTTTGCCACGATCGCTCTTATTATAAGCGTTCTCGTTCCGGCAGTTTGTACGACATATTGGAAAAAATATATCTACACGTCGCTGAAAAGTACGATTTAAAACCAATGAGAATTTAGAGAAAATTTTAAAGTAATTGTAACTAGGCGCCATTGTTAATGTAAGAATAATTGGCGATATAACTATAATTATAATAATACATTTTAAAGTATGAAACCTAATACTTTTGAAATTCTAATGATATTGAGATTTTATGTTTACATTTTCTATAAAAAACAATTTTTTCATGTACAATTTCTTCATGTAATTTCTTCATTAATTTGAAATTGATTCTTTTACAGACAAAGAACATATTGCGTACTTAACGGCTATATTTAACCTATTAAATACGTGGTATTTATTACTTCGAAAATTTATCGGCTATATAATATGTTTTTATCACTTCACAATGTTATATCTATTAAAAGTGTTATATCTATTAAAAGTGTATCTATTAAAAGTGAACTCTCTTCTTTGACATTCTGCAGATACACTATACGCGAGCTGTTGCAAAACCAGAATGCCCGCATTTTTTTTCTTTTTTCTCTCGTCTTGCGATAACCACAAGAGTTATCATTATTCAACTAGCTAATGGTTGACAAAAAGAACTCATTTTTGCGGGAGAAGCTCGCGAGATTCTGTCGGTTTTGTGCGGGTGCAGCTGTTTTGAATAATTTTTATTTCTCAACTTTGAGCATGCTTGCACTATTACGCATACTGGTTCAATTTCGTAGTGGTAATATTGCTATGCGTGCAATTTAAATAGCAATTAGTAATGCGTTTTAATACATCTCGATTATTACATGAACGCCGATATTAATCGCACATTATTACATAGTAATTAAATTAAATTTATATCGCGCATACGTAACGAGATACCAGAGATACATGATTCATATAATACGTTTTGAGTTAATTAATGCCCATGTTAGCGACTTTTCCACAAGTATGTGCACCTTTATATGTTAAGTAATGTCAAATGATTTCCTGTTTCTACCACAATTTTTAATTAACTAGCCACAGATATTTTTTATTAGCATTGCATATGAGAAAAAATCCATTTCTATCTATATTCATTTAAAACTTATTTAATTACACAAATTATAATTATTAATATAATTAACTGAGTGCTATGTGTGAATAAAATATATTTATTTTTATTTAATTTTTTATATCATATTTTTTACTTAATTTTCATCTCTTTTGTTAGTATTTACTGGTAACGTAACATTTTATTTAATTCTTTATGCACTTTACAAAAAATGATAATGTACTTTTAATATATAAATTTATTTAATCTAATTAAATATGAATAATTATGTCAAATGAAAGAGAAAGAAAATATAAAAAGTACAAAGAAGTTTAATTTTGTTTTGTCTTTTCTTTGTTCTTAAGTTTTATGTTTATACAACAATTACATACTCATGTTTATATTCATTTTTATTAATTAGCATTCGATTGACATGTATCTTTCACAAAGCATGTATGAATTATTTAATTATTTTATAGCATGTTCATATAATGTGTATATTTGACATCAAAGTAATAATAATAACATAATAACATAATAAATAAATTCTATTGAATCATAAAAATTATAAAAGAGTAATAAATTTTTTGTAATGTTTTTTTTAAAATTTAATGAAGTTGTATTGTGATATTATTATTCATAATTGTAAAAAATTAGAAATGATAAATTTTTATTTATCAAGAAAAAAGCCATATTTTAAGTCAAATAAACTAATAATGTTTAATAATAATTTATTAATGAGAATTTAATAAACTCGTAAAAAAATTAATTTTATAAATTTTTATTTTTGTTTCGTAGAACATAATTTTTAATTAAAATCGGATTTTCAAATATAATTTAATGAGCTGCATTGTGTACACCATAGGTATATGTAATTATTTAATTTAATAATCGTGCGAATGACGATTTTGTTCCTCCATTAATAACATATTTCAAATATTTCAAAATCAAATAACAAATACAGGACTCTCCGATTTTTAAAAAACAATACAGAGATGTGAAGGGTACATAAGAGTAAATGTAATTAAGCATGTATATAAGTTTTATAATATAATATATTAAATGTATAAAAATTCAATAAAATACGCATTATATTACATGTTTCGGCTTCTTCATTGAACCATCTTCAGATACGTTACAAATGTGCAGTCAACATATTCAGAATCTTAATCTAAAGTAGTTGTATATTAATACATGTAATGTAATGCGTATTTTATTGAATTTTTATACATTTAATATATTATATTATAGAACTTATATACATGCTTAATTATGTCGATTCTTATGTGCTTTTAACATATTCAATTCAATTTTCTTAAATAAAACTATTGTATGTGCAATCGACCGGTTAATCCCTCCTTGTGAATTAACTTAGAACAAGTATCGTGAACAAGAGGTATAAAGACTCTCTCATGCGAATTCGGCAAGGTAAAACGATTCGACGATATTCGCTTGTTCTTAACCCTCAAGAAAGCTGTGAGATTTCGCGTTTGAATATTACGATACGCCGCAAATGTCTCTGATATTCTTCCAATGTACTTACGCGGAGGAATGAACAAGAAATTAAATCCATTGCTGGCAGCAAATGGAATCCAACCGTTGAAACGGTGCATTTTATCACATTTCGAAAATTTATTGCTGTAGAATAGCTCCAATGGATATCTCTATCGATTGCATGGCGGCTAGAAAATCGGCAATTGTTATTAGTTATTACTGGCATGCCATACGTTTGTCAGTTACGTTTTATGTTCGCAGCAAAATATTTTGGCACAATGTGCGTCTTGCGGTTTTTATTACGACATTGTATTGCTTAAAATGTAGTACTGAAGCAGAAATATTTGCACAGATTGCTATATATTAACTAAACTGCTTACTTCGCCGATTTTGCATATGGTAAAAGAGCCAGAATATCAATATTTAAAATGTTATAATACTTTTTAATAGATAATCAGAAGGATTTAATTGTTAAAAGAATGAAAATTTAATTTTTTATAATACAAAAATTAAAGATTAGAAATTAAAGTTAAATATTAAAAAATATAATGTATATATGACAACATATATATGACAACAGCTAAAGATTTAATAGCTGCTTTCAATGATCTTCCATTTTATATTTTAATTAAATAATTACTGTCTAATGTGATAGTAATCTTCTTCATATTTATACTTAATCATTGTGTATAATATATCCCAGCATTATCTGAATAATATTCTTAATTAGTAAAAAATTTCTCTTTCACAAATATTATTCTGTTCTATGATGGTCATACAAATTTAAGAAAAATTCATTACAGTGAATGGTGAAAACTTGTTTGCAACGAATCTCCTTATCTCTAACGAAGTATCTCTGGGAAAACTTGCTTGCTAGCAGCATTTTGAATTTAATTCCTCTGAGAGATGTGTGAAAATTAAAATTAATAGGGATTGTTCTCATTGGTAACCCAAGGAATAATACAGGTATCTAAAAATACAGAAAAATTTGACATTGTTTCTAGATATTTTACATTATAATTATAATGTAAGAAAAGAAATACTATTCTATAAAGAAACAAAAGTATTTGCGCTTTCATAGAATAATTTTATAGATTAATTTTAATATTTAGATTTTAAAGCTAAGATTAATAATTAAATTAAGAAAATTAAAAAGTATTAAAATTAAATCATTACAGATTTTAGTTTTATTTGTTTTATACATATATTTAAAATTTA
>NW_017259197.1:1263382-1266990 GCF_001594045.1 Atta colombica
TATTTTTTGTCTATATTATGAGCATAATTTCACGTAATGATAATAAATGATACACTCTCCTAAGATATTCACACGAATATAAAACAAAATAAATAATTACATATAATCATAATAATCTTACTGGAGCGTGCATTTGGAAATTCAACAATAAGGAATAAAAGTAATGGCTCTAACGATCATTAACGCTTGATCTTTAACGCTTAAAATAATTCAATCTGAACTTACTATATACTATATATATATATATATACATGCATACATATGAATAGTACATACAACAGATATTAACAGATTTCTATTTATATTTATTAAGTTGATAAAAAAATCTTAAATAAAAGTTTAAATATAAAATAAAAGACACGAAGAAATTCAAGAGCCATCGCTTTTCTTGGGGAACATATGTAAGACTTAAAGTAGCAACAGTTTTAATCATCTCTTATAACAAACTAGCCGCAACGCGGTTGGCTAGTAACGAATCTCGCCAAGTTCGTATAAGACAGAGGGTGGCCGGTCGAGCAGATAAAAGTATCCCCGTTAATAGCACGAGACAATGTAACGCGGGAGGATAATACCAATTAGGCAGCAGGACTAGCCAGTCGGCAGCGCCCGACAGGATAAGGTTATTTATTTGACGGGTTAATTTATTCCGGATAAAAAGAGCTCAGCCGGCGTATTTCGCTAGATGTACGGCCTTAAATTAAAACTCCTCCTCCAATACGTTTCTCTGATGCAAGAAACATTGCTCTCGCTATCTTGCGCCCGTTTCACGACTCTAAGCCACACTCATGACAATGCTTCAGTTTCTATCGAAATGGATTAATTTGAATATCCGGATTCTTCCGAGCACATTTGCAACTTTTGCAAAGAAAGCGACTAACGACTGGTATGAGTGGATAATATTATCAATATTCTTGCTGTCATACAGAAAATGATTGTGATTAATTTAAATATTATTAGATTGTATCGAAATAATATGTAGATTGTTAAAGTTCATAAGTTATCTTACATTAAAATTATAATGACATTAAGAAATACGAAGAAAATAAAAATTTGATAATTAATATTTCGTATTGTGTTATTATAAAAATTGCATTAATAAAGACTTCATAAATGTTTTAATATTTTAATTTACTTTTTGCTGACAAATACAGGATGTAGAAAGAATTACATTTTATGTTTTTATTTAACAAATATTTTTTATCATAAATCTGTAAAGAAAAGCGTGGTATTTACTAAGTATATATGTATTTACTGTACTACATAAATATTATTTCGCAATTACGCAAATTGTTTCACAATTTAAAACAATATTGCATTTATCTTTAAGAATGTATAAAATATTATCAATTTTTATTTAATCGTAAATCATCACGGAAAAGAATGAAAAAAGAAAACATTGAAATAACTAGCGGAGTCAAAATGGCATTCTTAATTATTCTAGTTAAACCAATTGTTAGCAGAGCATAGAGAAAGTTCAGTCATTGGCAAAGTCTTATCGTTCAGTATGGTGATAGCGCGTCTGTGATTATTGTCCCTCCTCTCTCTCTCTCTCTCTTCTCTTGCCATTTCTTTCAGTCATTAATATAAAACGATAACAAAGTTAAGGCAAAAACGTGGAAGTGTCGCTTTCCTCGTTGATAGTAAATGCCTCGTGGAGAAGGAGGGAGATAACTAAATGAAGAGGAGAAAGACATCGTATTGGGGACGTATCGCACGACTATAGTGGTGGAAGAGAAGTGTAGAAAAGGGGGGATAAACTTGCATCACACGCGTAGAAAACGGAGATACGTACACACGGCCGTGGCGCGATAACGTCGCGAAACTCGCCTTATAATTAGTGCAACCTACGCGAACAGTCTATGTCTATCTTGTTCATTTCTGGAGCGTTTTCCTT
Source organism: Atta colombica (assembly GCF_001594045.1). Taxonomy (NCBI): domain Eukaryota; kingdom Metazoa; phylum Arthropoda; class Insecta; order Hymenoptera; family Formicidae; genus Atta; species Atta colombica. The sequence goes on from NW_017259197.1 coordinate 1,265,277, forward strand.
GTTCGTTCGCGTTGACGTTCTGTCGTCCATTGTCTTACTGTTTTTCTCGTTAGATTTCGTCCAGCCTATCCCCAGTGTCGCAAGATAATCACGACATCAGGAAGGTGCAGAAATTTACGCGCGCGAGTGTATATGCGTGTATATATGTATATATGTCATGTGAGAGTGTGTGAGCAGTGGATGTACATCGTCGACGTGAAAGCTCGTTCTCGTGAAGTTTTCAACAACAATTACGTGTTTGGTAATTTTGTCGCAAACTCGGTGGCTCCACGAATCGTGTCGCCGGCGAAAGCCATCGATAAGCTCGATGTCGATGTCGGTCGTATCGTGTGTGCTGTTAATGAACCTAAAGGACCGATAGGTATGCGTCCTGATAAATGCACGGCCAATTGATTTTGCAACAACATAATACTGCATTAGTGCCGCGTTGTGCCAGTGACATGCTCCAGAGTTCTTTGCCTAGTTGTGGCTTATCGCGTGTTACGTTGGTGATTTTGAACAATCTAGTTGGCATTAATTGTTTCAGGAGTAGCTCCGAGAGACGGAATTCGCGCTGTTTTTAACGAAGTGTTATCTGTATATGGATACACGAACACGCGTGTATCACAATGTTCCGTGTGTGACTTAAATGTCAGTACAGATATGACCGACGTCACCTGTTGCTAGCAATTAACGAATGCGTCCTGCACTGATGACGGCTTTATGAAAAGCAAACCAAGTCCTTGGACGAGTGATACAACATACAATTGAGCCTATTGTTACTCTGACTTGTTCTATGTTCCTGTTGTCATATTGGTGAGTTGTCATGAACAGTTTGATGGATAAACTATCTAATCGAGAAACAATTAAAATCTTGCAATAATTGGTTATTATTCACTTAATTTTAGACCACTTTCGATTACTTTCTCTAAATAAATTGGCTATAAGATTTTAACCTTTTCATTCTTATTATATCATATATAGTCATATGGTTACGTATTATGAATTATGAAATAAGATATTGTTGAAATTTTACATATTTTCACATTTATGAATATATATTAGTTTCCTATAGTCTTGTATAGGTTCAATTTTTCATTACTCGATTAACTAATTGTAATTAAGCTTAATTTGATGTTTTATCCAATGGATTTCATCTGTGATGATGTCATGGATGAAGTTCATTTGGTGAAACATTAAGCTTAACCAGATAATGAAAAACCGGACCATAGATAGATAGAAAAAAACCTTATATATAGTTTGTACGTTTCGTACGTCTTTAAATACATATCAAAATATGCATAAACTGCATATTTTGATATGTATTTAAAGACTTGGTAACACAGATTACCGTCTCTCATTTATTGTCGGCCTAAGAGCTTGAAGAATTATAATTTTCTTGTATATTTTAGATAAATAGATTTATAACTTAAATGTATAGTATTATAGCAATATATGTACATAAATAATGAAAAGAAGTGTTTACAATATTTGTATTTGTAGAACTCTTTATTGATATTTTATATTTCAAAGTGCAGTTAATATGATAATAACAAATAAATAAATGAGGGTTTTACCCACAAATAGTTTGAATGCAAGCTGTTATCTAATCTTTACTTTTATGCAAGTCTTTACTCATATAACTCCGTATGCTGTAGCTTTCATCATGAAGATTCATTTTTCTTCATATTTGTATAAACATTTTATAATATATGATTTTTTGTTTATATATATA
>NW_017259197.1:1267032-1291965 GCF_001594045.1 Atta colombica
TATATATATATATATACACACACACACTCGCAAAAATATTTACTGCGAGAAACACTTTTTTACTGTAATATTTAATACCCAAGGAACACATAAAAATCAATAAAAAAATGACTTTATTTTGATTTATAACAAGAAATAAATTTTGTAATAAAATTATTTCGACTTTCATGATGTGATTTCAAAATAAAGTCATTTTGAATTTTTCTTGAGTAGATGTTTTTAAGTAGATGTTGAAAATAGTTATTAAATCATATAATGTTTAATTATAAAAAATTGACTTATTAAATATAGTTTCCATATTCATGAGAACATTGCTGATGTTGATTAATTCTCTTGATTTTTACAATTTTGTGCAATTTTTTTTCACTATAATGTGAAGTTATGTCTTGGTATAATTTTGTTAAATTATTATTTCGAAGTTTCTACAAGATTATCATAAAACTGTCAATATTAAGTCAACTGTAATGATTTGTAAGATTAATAAATGTTTAAATTTGTCTCATTTATATTGTATTATATGTTATGTTTGTTGCGTTTCTCTTTTGCGTTTGTCTTTGCTACAAATCCTCTGATGAGTACTATTGCTTCTCTAGAAGCATAACAGTTATATGAGCAATTCAAATTGTTTTTCTTTTTCTCTCTTTTTTCTTTTCCTTTATTTTCTCTCTCTCTCCCTTTCTCTCTCTCTCTTTCTCTCTCTCTCTCTCTCTCTCTCTCTCTCTCTCTCTCTCTCTCTCTTTATATATTTTCCTTTATCGAATGTTTGTTTTTCTTCCTTTTCTATCGAGCTGTCCGATCGATAACTTTGACTAGCGTCTCGAAGTGACGGTTTGAAATTGATTCACGTTGGCAACCAGGCTAGGCTATGGTAAGTTCCAAGGAAATGCAAATACGCCCTTGAACTCCGCATCAATAGAACTGGGCTTAGGCCACGTAAGCCTCGTTAGAATGGATGCCAGACGAACTTATAGTCTGACTTACCATTACCCGACATTTATGGATCGAATACATGCCGTTTTACGTTATTACCTCTTGCCTACTGATCTCGATGTTGAAGTTAAGTCGGTTAAAACTTCCTCTGAGGTTGGGAGCAATTCCGTGATCGACGATGAAAAGGTTACGCTATGAAAGTTTGAAGGAAAAGAAGACCGTCTCTGAACTCGGAAGTATAAATATATATCGACATCAATACAGCTTCAGAATTTATTTGCACGTTAGAGACTTGCGTTGGATTACAATTGTGCTGACATGATCGATGTATCTCTGCACAGCTATAAAGGACTTGGCATTATTATCTTGCGTGCATCAGATTTCATTGTAATGATACACGAACGCTATCTTTTTCAATGGCGGCAATGAAAATCGGTTGACGATGATGCCGGAGAAATATCGCTACTGTCGGATAGATATCGCTACTGTCGGATGCTAGATACGGCGATGCAGAGCACGTCAATAAAACGATTGACGTTTATAGCCCGAATACACGTCGTTTCTCGTTATTAGTTATGACAAGCGATCTCGATGCTGAGCGAGTTTACACATAATTTTGCATTATATGTTACGAAGTTCGAATTTATCGGACCTACCATCAACCGAACACTATGAAAAAGCGGCGCTTTCAAATCCCACGAAAAAAGCTTTTCGCGTTTACGGCCCACCTAAAACCGGAGTAGTAAACTGGACGGTAGCCAGGTACGACGCGTTTTATTCGTCCCAGAGTAGTTTCCTTTGTAGCTGCAAATGTAAATGGAAGCAGATGGCAAGAGTGCCTCTTGCGCCTTAAGAAACGACCGCAGTGGTTTTAAGTCTCTTTTGCGTAACATGGCAAAAATGGCAGCATATGCGTAAATAGAGTTAAACTGGTGACAGGTTCAAGAGTTTAACTTTATAAGTCTACATTAATTATATCTTAACTTGACTGATTTTTTATTCTTCCTAGAACTGGCAAAAAAGTAAAAGAATTATTACAGTAAAAGTATAATAATATTGATTAAAAATCGGTTCAAGTATATACTATAAATATACTACAAATATACACGTTTAGATAGAAAATCAAAGTTTTAAAGTTTCTGAAATTATAGATTTATTTATTAAATGCTAGATAATTTGATTATTTATTCTACCTTTTATTATTATCTATCTTTTATTTGTGAAAAAGAAATAAAAAAAGAAAGTAAATTAATTAACTTAATCGTTTACATTATAATAAAAGTCATAAAAAAATCTCAAAAAATTTACTATATTTTATAAATTTAATTAAAAAATTACAGATCAGTCATTTTGATTATTTTAATAGTTCTTTTAATTCTAACATTTACATTTGCGCTATTTTTGAAGTCGCACATTAATGGTGTGTTTCATATCATCGGAAGGACACGTTGGAACACCTCGTTTCTACTAACTAGTAAGACTTAGGACGAATACACACTATAAATCTACAGTAACTATAAAGCCTCACGTTCTACCACTGTGGGAGAGTTAAGTGAAGCTGTAAACCCATGAGCCCATGAATCCGTAATTCCATGGTCAGAGTTTATGGTTAGCTCCCACCATATTTACGGCTATCTCTTAAGTGTATTTGTGCAGATTAGAGGTACATAGTTGCCTTCATAAAGTACGATTAACTATGTTTGGGAACTGATACGTCCTAAAACTGACATCAATTGACATTCGAAAATATCGAAAATCTATACTCGTTACACTAAATAAATATACAAATCTTATATAGAAATTTCTTTAGAAGTTTATGAATTCCAACTTTAATTACATTTGACTTATTATATATCAATTAATAATAATTACTTTAATTAGCGCTAATAAGAAGCTGTCTATGTAATAAATTTAAGATGTATAATTTTATTTCTGCCATGCAATGAATTCTTTTCTAAAGCTGGAAATATATATGTTTTGTTAATCAAGCATTGGAAGTTAATTTTTATTTGCTATAAAACTATTTTATTGTCTCATTTTAATTCGTAAATAAATACAGTAGCAAATATTGTATATCTCTGATCCTGATTTCGCAAATATCATTGTTCTGGAGATCAGTTGCATATGCGTTTAATAATTATGGCGCTTGGCGCTGGTATCCACCATGCTGGAAGTTTAAAGCAACGACCGACCGATAACGTTCTGTCGGAACTGTGTAATCTTATTTGAAGCCCGACTCTAATTACCGCGGTTGCTACCTATGCCACGAAAATATGATTCCCCTACCATTTCGTGTTTCCATCTCTACGCCTGCACCGCTTGTATGCATTCGTCTAACTATTACTCTAATTATTTTTATCTATGTATTTCAAAGATCTCTTTGCTAAAATTTCTCTGGTTTAATAATCTTTAATTAAAAATTCTCTTTAATACATTTGTTTTTAATGCTGCACTAATATTTGATTCACATCAGATCAATGTTTATATTTCAATAGTAATTACTGTTAACAATAAATAATTAATATTATCAACTTTAGTTTTACATCATTAAATTAATAGATTTTTATTTTTCTAAAATAAATAGATAAATAACTTAAAATTACTTATTAAAATGATTCAATTACTGATATTGCAGTTCTAAAACGTTGCAATAATTTATTGGAGAGACTAATAATTGCTACTGCAAGTTTTTTACATATGTCATTGATCTACATTTTACATTATAAATGTATCTATTATAAATGTATCTATATAAAGTGACTATTATTATTTATTTTACCTATTTGATTGCTTTGATTCTTACTGTATTGCAATTTTTATATAAAGACAAAAGCTTTTATACGATATTGAAAGATGTTGCGTGTCTATATTCATACTCATAAAATAAATGTAGCAAGTAAGTTTGACTTAGAATAAAGTTTCGAAATTTTTAATCTTTCGAAAGAACAATATATACGTATGTATATAGAGAAATGCAGACAATACAGAAATTCAAACGTTGCTTTGTCAACAGTTATTTTCACATTATGTTGCCATGCGTTTATTTACGGCACTCTGCTAATTCCTATAAAATAATATGTTCAATAAAGGAGTAGCTATATGTAGTGTAAATACATGCATTCATGTATTGTATTGTTTAATTGTGTATAATGTGAGTATTCATATGCTAAGTTTATACTTAGATTCAGCGAAAAATTTACCAATGTTTTTGTTGAACTGTTAAATTCGATGAAACTGAGAAATAATTATAAATGGAAGAGAAAGCGTCTTATTTTCATTGTTTTAATGTACATTTCATATTAATATTTTCTAAATAAGGTCGGTATAATGTAAAGCTTGTTTGGTCATACGAATGGTACACGTCACGTTATTTACTTGAGAGCAAGCGTAGTATAATTATCGCAGTAATGTAATGCGTTCGGGTAATGGCTCGCGCGATTTAATGGAATTACTATTATAACTTGGCGAGCTAGGTCCGTTACCCCTTCTATCAAGGAATGGGGGCGAAATAGCAACCTCGAATAATTCGCGGGTACGCGCTCAGCCATGCGATATTGTTGTATTTCGACGAGATATGATGTTCGCCGTATGCAGATCCATAAATAACTTTCAGTTCGAGTGATGCGGGGGATCGTGTTGCTTCGATGGCTGTCTTCCGAAAAGCGGCAAGTCAAAGCGCGATGAGCGTTATGAGAGCCATCGCGAAGACAAACGAGACGCTTGCTTCTCTTGGACGCGCTCCAAGGCGTGCTCCAAATCTTTGTTCGCGCCAGTGTCTCAATTATTTTCAACTACTCTCGCTATAATATATCCATTTTGACAATGGTGCAGGTATAATGTGCGATTCTAAATTAAGTAATTGTTTTCTCCTTCCATGGATAATAATACATATACATTAATAATAATAATGTTATTACGTCGACCATCAAATATTATACTTGGAAATACGTTAGCTAGTAACCTATTATGTATATACTATATAATATTATGTACAACAGCTAACATAAATATATTTGCCGAAGTACTTGAATGTGTCTGTATCGTAATAACATTATTATTATTAATTTACATATTATGATATATACATATAATGAGAGATTAATTGAAAAAAATTAGTAAGAAAAATGATGCATGATGTTTTTAAAATATCTGACTCTGTACATTTTTTTCATTATTATATACAATATTATACAGAGATTATTTTTACTCGATTGTATGTTACAATATATCACGTAGAAAGTTTTCAAAAGTTTTCGTATAAACAATAAAAATACTTGTTTTATTTTATTATTCTTTTTTATATCTTTTGATTGATAATTTTTAGATTTTCTAATCTTTCTATGTAAATGTTTTTTAATTTAATTAATTTGTAATTACACTTCTTTCATGATAACGCAAATTTAGAAAATATTTTAGTATCAATGTCGAGACAATGTCTTTTAGGAACTGTTCCTAATTGTTTAAATAGATAATTGAATATGTATTTTAATAATCTATGAAAATCTGTCAAATTTGATATTGATCGCCCACAGTTATCTAACGCGCGACATGTGCCGTCCATTTGGTTTCTACGTAATCTTTCAGACTAAGAAGGATGTCAATTCTCCTTATTTCCGCGCACTCGATTTGTGGATCGATGAACGTGGAAATGGTGTAGTAGGGAGGTATGGAGGAGGGGGTTTCAATACGAAGATAGAAAATGGGCACGTAATTAATTCAGTGGATACGAATCGATTTTGGTCGGTTCACTATACTCGGTGAACCGTCGAGACATGTAGGGGCTTCCGTGCCGCAGCGTTACATCGTGGAATTTTGTATCCTACCGGAAACTCCTTTTTCTAATTGCGGGAGACAATTTAATCGACTGAATCCCATAACTTATGAATGATGTTCGTGCCGTCTGCTTCGTCTTACGGATGAAAGTCTACGGAGAATAAGAGTCAATATATATAATCACATTGTATCCCTGACAGCCAGCGATCGTTTTTTGCAGTCTTAAACACATAATTGGTTTTAGTTTAAATACTATTCCATCTATCATACATACAGAATAGGATACATTTTACAAAAAGTCAATTTGTTTTTGGTCCGCAATCAAGCTATTTTCGATACCTTTTTTTTGTATAACGTGATAACAGCATAGAAAAAAATACATTAGCTTGTGAGAAACTCTAATTATTCTTTTGGTGAATTTGTTACACAGTTAATATTTCGATAGATTAATTTGATCATAGATCATCAATCAATATCAAAGTTACATATTTGCATTTAACATTATTTAATTTATTTAGTATCTACATTATTTAAAATTACATTAAACATCTTGTATTAATATCTAATATATAAAAAGTATTACAATTAAATATTATAAATATTAAATTAATAAAATAAATACGAATTATATAATATTTATTTAATATTTATTTAAAGTGAAAATATTTGGTTATTTTAGTTACATAATTTGTAAATATTGGTTATATAATTTGAAAATTTTATTAATTTCATGGAAAACTATTTTTTAGCTTAGATGATAAATAAATACAGCTCGATCAGTTGTGCAAAATACAATAATGTATGCCTAATCCGGATATAAATACGAGATTATTCCGGTGATTAGCGCTTGAGGGTATCGGTAACGCCAGGTGATTCGCTATGTAGCTACGCGCTCAACTTGCGTGCATGCGTAATTAATGCCGCTCGAGTGCGAATACGTTCTCGTTTGCACAGCGTGATCAATTTGTCCATATCTAAGGGTAATCTTGGAGTAGTAGTCTAAGGACAAGGTAATGCTTGTACCTATAGAGTCAAATTGTAATCAGTCAAATTTATCTGTCTATAATATTTCAAAATTTCTTTAACTAAAACTAATTCTATATAGAATTTTTTGTGTCGCATATTATAAAAAATTGTTAAAAAATATTGAAAAAATTATTATAATGTTATCTCTAATTTTAATAAATTATATTATTTGTAAGAAGTAATTTTAATCTATTGAAATGATAAGAACGCGAATTATATAAACGATTATTTAGGGAAAAGTTATTAAATGCCGGTCGCCTAAATTGTATCTCATATTTTATATTACTAATTAATATTAAACAACGTTTAGTAACAAAGTAAGAAATAAATATGAAATGAGTAATATAAACAAAAATTTAACAAGTTTCGTCTCGTTTTGTGTGTGCTTTAAAAAGTCAGGTACAACACTTAAAAAGGTCAGGTCTGATGTTAATTTTATATCATTTTATATAGTTGATAATAATGCAATTTTACTTTGAATTTTTACATCTTCATAAAAGTTATGTTGTAGAACATTTTACGTTCATTTACATTCGTCGTATGTCATATTTGCAACTATTATACAAAGATTAAATCGCAACTTCTATAATATCTATCCCTAATAAATAATACTAATAAATAATAATAAACTAAAGCTGATAATTAATAATAGGAAAATTAATAATGTGAATACAAGTGTTAATTACAAAAATAAATTTAGACCAATTTAATATTTTATTTGTATTTTAATGTCTTTATCTTTCCATTACTGAAATTTATTTATTACTGGTATTTTATTAATTATGGTTTATTAATTATTAAATAATTATTCCTTTCTTCCATAAATTATTAAAATTAGATAATTGCAATCAATTATTATATATATTTGTATTAGTTTATAATTTTTTTTTATTACTTAAGCAGTATATTAATAAATTTATTCGATAATTATAACAACAAATATGACTTTACGATAATTACATATCATGGCGGCTCTGAACACTTTAATTCACATGGCCAGCCTATTTGCGGAGTATACGATAAAGAAGTAGATTAACGATCCCGTTTCTTTATACGATGCTGGAGTTTTAGATGATTACGGGAAGTTCAGAACGCGCGCGCGCCTTGGATAACGTCAAGATTCAGCGATATCGTGAGTCACAATAACGATAACTGCACGGATACCGGTACGACGAGAGTGTAGTATTGAATTGCAATCTTCAGAAATGGTATCTCGATGCATCGCCGCGCGTCGCTGTAACAAGATTAGCGAGTTTCAAGCAACCAAGCGCTACCATATTCTCTTTTCGGCGCGATCCTTTCATGTAAATCCCCGGTAAAATCAAATCGAGCATTTTGTATTGTTCGCCATTCTAGAAAAGCACTTGCTGTATGTCGCCCTGCGATTGCTTTACTATCAAGATTTGAAAATCGAAAATGGATCAAATGTAAATAAACATTTTATTTTTCAATTGGTCGAAGTGACATCTTACACTTTTCCACAAAAACTAGATCTATAATAAAACGCAGAATTTTTATATAATATACATGTCAAATTTCTTTGAAATTTTTTAATTTAATATCTAAAGACACACGCAATGAATTTATATATTTTTTATATATCATTTTTTATTTTAGTAGTACACTGAAAAAAAATATAGTCAATTTTAATAAATATTGAATACTGCCAAATATTTATTAAATATAAAGATATATTTATTTGATACAAAAAATGTTAATTTGATTTAACAATCATTTTTTTTTATTGAACAAGTATTTACTTACTATAAGTAAATATTTAGTTGGCAATATTGAACTAAATATTTAATAAAATTAACTATATTTTTTTCTCAGTGTAGGACTAACATGTCACATGATAAAACACAGTCTATTTGCAGATCGAAAAATTGCGATTTTTATTTTTATTACATCCGATTTCTAATCATTTTTTTATCAGGTCAGACTCTCTATATTTCATCAATATCTGTAAGAAATTGGATTGAAATTGTACAATTCCTCAATTTTTTTATGGTAAAGTAATTCCTGAGCTGACAAAAAATTGGCGGAAAGAGGTCACAGTATTAATATTCCTGGAAAAACGCGATTGGTACGATTTAATCTCGATGAAACTAGAACGGAGACCATATTGATCTTATGCGATCGATGTGCATACGTTATGCATTGACGTTGACACGCCGTGTCAATCCATTTGGTAAGCACTTTGATATGTCACAATGAGTTGTTATTGATTATTAAACTCTCTGACCCCGCCCCCTCCCCTCCATATATTCTCTGTTTTTATATATTTTTATGTAACTAACATTCGAATGTGATATGTGGAATCCATTGAAACGTGATAATAATAATGATTAATAATAACATAATTAATAATAATAATATTCTTAATGTAGTTGTGTTATTAAATAATTAATATATATATATCACAATAATTACAGTTAATAGTAAAAGCAATAAAATGTTAAACGATAATTCCTTGTTTGTTAATAAGAAACATACGTGACGAAGGCTAATCCGCACAGGAATAATGAGAAATCGTTTAATGATTTGTTACTCATGTAAATCATGTCTTGCATAGTAATTCAGAATATATTCAGAATGTGATCGCGAATGCAACACGATGTCCACGAATGCGCACAACACATAGAACTCCGTAGGCTTGTTTTGTAATTAATTTAAACAGAGGTGTTGCAAGGAGATCGCGTGACGCGTTGCTTGCACGTTTTAATTGTTAGGGTGGTTCCTGCATTTAGGCAAGTCTTGATAAGTAGGCGGATCGGAAGGGCGGACGTGATAACGAACAGCAGAGATCTGTTTGGGGTGATATACTCGCTTCAGATATTCCAGCAAGTTACATCAATGCACATTGGTTGAAGATGTTCATTATTAATGCATGAAGTTTACGCGATAGACTTATTGATCGATGTTTGCATAAGTGAATTGATTTAGGTTGCCACAATAAAGATGTTGATAATGTTGTTACTCATTTTTATCTATCGTCTTTTATCATCTTTTATCCAGTATCAGTTGTATAATTTAATATTTTTTTTATTATAAGATTTAATGATTATCTTTCTAACGTCATTAAAGTATGGTACAAATTCATTATACAATATTAAATTGAATAATATCACGGACTTCATATTTCTATTGAATTTTGATCGAGTATTGCAATTGTAATAATTATCAATTATTAATTTCACTCAAAAGAATAAAAATTTTTTATATTTGCTGTTATAATATTAAGTGTGGGAAAAAGTTCGTGGCGTTTTTCCCGTTAGATGTAACGGGAAAATATTACTATTATTAAATAAAATATTACTAATATTACAATTTAAATCATTTTTTGTTTTCCAATTTAACTCTGTTTTTTTTAATAATTATGAACACTTACCACATACTTTGTTTTATTTGCAACATATTAATATAAGTTACTTAATACAAATTTATATAAGTTTTATTATTTGTCCATCGCGCGAGTATAGGCAACGAGGAAAAATTTATTTTCGTGCCTTTCGAGTGACACTACTGACGGCATTGCTCCAGGCTGGATTCCGCCACCTGATTGGCGTTTTTAATTTTCCATTCATCCGGGCGTAGTAGAGCCCGCGGGGTACCCGACGTTTTACGTGCAAATCCCGCAGTGCACCCGCACGAGTTGCTCCGATTGCGTAGGTACGCGCTTAATAAAATTGGAGGAAAAATCGTCCACGTTGCAAGTACGTCCTGTCTCATTCGGATGGACGTCACCGGAAGGCATGTAATTTATTCGACGTTCATATACGAGAAAGTACGTATCAAAATGTAATCCTTGTACGCTGCGTACATGAACAAGACTCTATTTTTTTATTGCTTCCATTAGAAATTTAATATAAAATTATTGATAGTCAATAATCTATACATATGATGAAACATATATGTATATGTCAATGAAAAATTGAAAAATGACAGATATTACATGATATTTACATGTTACATAAATATTCCTGAAAAGAAGGATTTCAAAGTGACAAGTAAATAAAATATTGAATATATTTATTTGGATGAAAATCTCAGAATGTTTTTTTTTTTTCAATTTCTTTAACCCAACTTAATTAATACGTCAATAATGAATATTTACGTCAAACGATAATAAGTTTTACTCAATTAATTTTATATGAATATTTCATATTACAAAGCCAGTAAACATTTTTTCATATAACTTGTTTTAAGCAGTCTAAATAATTGTTTGATTTTTTTGAAGTCTTATAATATAAATGGAATAATTATTTTAGTAATTATTTTATTAATAAAATATTAGCCTATTTAGCTTTAATGCAGACTTTCTATCACTAAAAGAAAGAGTTTGGTAATAATTACAAAATGTTGAGTGAAATAGTAATTAAGCATTATAATAAATTAAGTATAATATTATTCTAATAAGAATATACAGAAGAAAGAATTTGATAACACATGTTAAGTAAAATAATTTTAATTAAATGTTTGATTAATAAAATTAAAAATAATTTTTTGATTTTAATATTAAATATTAATTCTTATTAACCGGATGGTTATATTATTGGGTTGTCCGGAAAGTTCGTGCCGACTAACCTATATAGTTTAATAAATATATAGACTAAAATTTAAATCTTCTGCGTTTCAATTTTCCTTCAACATCGGCACGAACTTTCCGGACAATCCAATATTATATTTGATAATATTTAATCATACAATGATCAAATAATCATTAATGCAATATATTTTATCATTTTTCTAGCAAAATATTTTCTAATTGTTTAAGAGAAAAAAAAATTTGGAAAAGAAAATTTGCTCTCTTCTCATTCTGCCTTTCAAAGCAGTATACGATTTGATGATATTTAATTCAGATAATTGCGCAAGGAAAAATAAAATTTTGAAGAACAGTGAGCAATTTTGGAAAATAGAATGAGAACAAATTTCCTTCTTCTCTCAGCACTTATATAACATCACTTATACAAGAAATTGAAAAATGTTCTATTAAAAGAATAGTACGATATTATATTGATGACTATTCAAGCATTATATAATTGTATTTCAAGAAGAATAAAATCTGTATTAAAAGGAAATAGTAGACCAATCTTTTATTCATATTATAAGAGAAATAATGTACTTTTTAAATGTTTCTATTATTTTATCTGTCTCCTGTATGACGGCAAAATTAAAACAAAATTTGGTTTTCATTAAGTTTAATTATAATACAATAGTTATTGCATTATTATATTGTAATCTTAGTTGTAAAGACTAAAGATTATTTATGTAGATTTTATTAAATATGGTATAACAAAACATCTAATATTTCATTAAATAAGTGATTTATAAAAAGTAAATGATATTTTATTAAATCGATTTATAAGATATAAACATAAATTTTATTAATTGCTTATATTTCTGTTCGAAATGGATTTTAATAAAAAATTATTATCATAAAATGCGGTTACCTATAGTTCTACATTATTTTTTTATGATATATAGTTCATAAAGAAAATAATATAGATTTTACTAAATATAACAGAACATCTGATATTTTATTAAATTGATAATTCATAAGGAATACTCGAAAATTTTGTTAACTGATTATATTTCTGTTCGAAACGGATATTTAGTATTCCCGTATCAGAAATTGGTATCAATTAATGAAAATTTAATATATTAATAATACATATATATATATTTTTGAACGTAAATATTATAATATATTTATAATATAATTCGTATATCTGAAATTATTTTTAATTATTATTTTTACTACTATATGTTGTTTTAATGTTATTAATATTATTAAAAGTATTCTATTATTGTTGTATATAGCAAAGATGCATGTTTTTACTATATCGATATTATCAATTTACAAGAAAATAATTATTTATATGATTCAGAATTTCTTGCAATTTTCTTATCGCTTTATTTGATATCTTTTATTAATCCTAAAGCCTTTTATTAATCCTAAAGCCTCCACAAGGATGAAAATTTGAGTACTTGGCGACACGTCTTGCTAATCTCGTTCACGTCACGCAACGTTGCAGATGTCGTAGTGGATATGACGACGGTGACGTTGTTGACATCTATAACACGTCGAGATGTACGTCATTGTTCTCATGCCACTTTCTTCATCTAGCATATATAACTCACATATAGTAACGATTTTATATACTATATTTATATACTCTATGTATAATGCAAAATCATTTCATCACTCTTTTATCATAAACACCAAAAGCTTCAATTTCCGAAGCAAATGCCGCATGATTTTCTTTCAGAGAAAATAAAAGTGTGCTATTACTTCGATGTTATCACTTTCTCTATTTACTGTAAATTACATAAAATAATAGCTCTATTAATCTATCTAACATATTTATCATTAGATTTTTGACAAATTATGGTTTTCATAGATAGCTCATGAAATTAAGCTTTATTTAATGAGTAATTATATAAAACCAAAATTAAAAATGTTTTTACAAGAATTCATTGAAAAATGTTTTAACTTCTTTTAAAGAATGGTTATATCGCTATATTAAAATCATCACTATAGCTTGCAAAGAATAAAATATGTAACAGTTCTTTTAACAAATTCTGTAATTCAATAGTATTTATTTAAAATGAGTGCTTGCAGAAAATAAGTAACGCGATTAATTGACAGTCGCTTTAAGGCAGTTGCAGTCCCTTCAATGTTCTTACGAACAAGGATTGTTTCCATCGTGAAATCAGCCTTGTCTTTAGTGTGCGAGCATCCGCGACCGTCGCATCGTGCGAGAAGATGAAAACCCGAAGTAGTTGGAGCTCTTGACGTCGGAAATCTTGTCGTCTGCGCGGCGACGATGGCGGCACTCGAGAAATACGTCGTTGCCTAATGCCACGACTTTCACGAAGCGTGAGTAATACGTATTGTGGCCCGCAGTCGTGTCGTGATTTTCACCGTACAGACGCGCCGGTGTTCCCGGGGGCGGTCACGTCTTGCGCGAGATTCAATTTGCCGCTAACCTCCGCTCCCCCGTGCTCTCCCCATGCCGTTCCCTCGTTCTCGTTGCCGGTAACCATCACCGCCACCCCCCGGGATCTCCCGCTCTAACGCGCGTCTCTTTTGCCGCTCGTTTCATCTCTTTCCCCTCCGTCCCCCGACAACCTCCGTTCACTGCCTAAAATCGGTGAGGTAGTATAAACGATCGTTCGAGAGGGCGGGCAAAAGGATTTCTGTTGACCTGGCGTGACGCGGATCCAAGATTTCTATGGAGAAGTCAAAAATTCATCGTTATCCTCCCACCCTCGGCGACACGTGGCATTGCATCGGGATTTCGGAGAGCTAGGTCGAGCCTCCTGAGGATCCTCTCCCTCACGTGACTAGCCCCATTGCCCTTTCATGCGCACGAGAGAGATTTCCTCGATCGCAGAAAATGAGTTTACGTGCAGTGGTAATGTTCAACGTTTCAGGACGTACATGACAAAGCCGATAATCACATTTGGAAGAAAAAGAAAAAAAAATAATAAAAGATAAGGAAAGTAAAAAATAAATCTTACAATGTAAAACTTGTAACAGAATTCTGTATATGTATATATTGAACTCTTTATTATTAATAAAAATAAGTATATATATTGCAATTTTTTTCTTTTTTTCTTCGTTTCATAAATTGTTATCTACAAAAAACGTTTTATTTCTTCACAATTCTTAATATATTTGTATTAAAGTATTTAGTTTATTTCATTTATTGCGCTCATTAGTTGTTTGTTTTGTATGATGTTGATTTCTTCAAGTTTAAAAACTTATAGATTTATTTTCTTTTTCTTCGCAAACAGTGTAAATTTCATATCGTATGAGTAAATTGGATTGCAGTGGCCAACATGTTATGATCTTCTATGTTCTAAATTGGCAAATACTCTCATATTTGTTCAGTGTGTGAAATATCTCTTCCATAGTTTACTTGCGCAATATCGTAAGCGTGATTACTTACGAAAGTATTAAAAAAAATATTTATGGATAAATAGAGAATATTAATAAAAGTAAATACTATCAATTAAATCCGTTACTGAAACGAATATATATAACAACAAATCGAATGTATTACAGACTACGATATTGATTATTCGTTCTACAAGAGGGTAGCATATGCGCACGGCAGTAATAGGTTCTCTATATAATATACCAGTATACTTTCAATATAGTAAACAATAGTAAACAATATTTGATAAATTAAGTTTTCGATAGGTGCGACATATATGTATTGTTTGCTATATTGATGATAAATATATTGTATTACTAGAAATTTTTTACTGTCTGCTACTATAAAAGGAATTAAAAATACGGAATATTTATTTTTTATATAAAAAAAAAGAAAAGACTCTTTTTAAAACATTTAGAGTTTTGTTGTACGTTTCATAGGGGTGAGATATATTGTTATTCATGGGTGGGATGTACAGTTCACGAAAAATTTACAAATAGTGCTTATAAATAAGACATAAAATGATGGAGCAATTTATAGAATTTGTTTGCAAAGTTTTATTAAAGAATAAAAATAATAAATGTATACGAAGTGTAATAGATAATAATTTGAATCTTTTAAATATATTGCAATATATATGTTGTGATATGAGATAGGTACATATAATGCAATGTAATGTTTTTTTTAAATAATATTGATATACAATAGATATAAATAGAAGTAATTTTATTATAAAACTTTTGTATTAGACATTTTTTTAATTTTTTATTTTTAATAATACAATTACACGCAAAAAGATAATTATAATAATTTTCAATTCATTAGCTTGACGTTTTCCCTTAAATTGAAACGGGATTGTAATATTACATATTAAATTAAGAGTCAGTTTAATAATAATGATGCTAATAAACATCTTAAATACCGTAAAGAATTTTAATAACAACACTTAGAATTACAAATTTGGCTTTGATCTTAAACAATATTCTTAATATTGACAAATTGACTTTCTTTTTGTAAAACAAATATCATTCTACTATAAATGAAATATTGTCCCACTATAAACAAAAAGTTATATGTATACTGTTTTTATATATACAATATCTCTAAACTATTGTAAAATAATAGATAGTTAAAATTTTATTTTACACAAAAATAACGTCAAATAAAATTGACGAGAAACAATAAAGAATTATACACGAAATATATAGATGAAAATAGTTAGCAGTATGAAATTCGGTTAACATTTTTAATCATGTTTATTTAATCAGTGGTTCAGCCATTCTAATGCAACAATGTAAGTCGAGTCTTCTTATATGCGGCTTTAAAACGAGGCAATACCACTAATGGGTTTAAGCATGGTTTCCTCTAAGCTTGTCGCTGCTCCAGCGAACGTGCTCGATACTCAGTGGAAAGGGCAAAAAAGAGTGTGAGAGAGAGAGAGAGAGAGAGAGAGAGAGAGAGAGAGAGAGAGAGAGAGAGAAGAGAGAGAGAGAGAGAGAGAGAGAGAGAGAGAGAGAGAGAGAGAAATGCGCGCGCGAAGTAACGAAAGGAGAAAGTGGAAACCACCAAAACGGTCAGACATGGCGTAAGTAGTAAGGGTCCAGGTACGCATCAGACACGCGCTATAGCATCTCACTTTCGAAAGTTGCCGGCTAGGAGCTTCGGTCGACGAGCAAGTGATTACGTTAAAAGCACTTTACACCTATTTTCCCCACCGATACTATATACTTACAGTATTGTAGACGATAAAATACAAAGTAATGCGTTATAAGTCGAATGCTACTCACGTTTGTCAATCTTTTTGCTGCAATCTTTATTTCTTATTCTTTGTTTTCGTCTCACTTTTTGATAAGCATATTTACTGTAAGAGTAAACTTACAACAATTTAGCTTATTATATTGCTTTTATATTACAGAATATAATAATAATAATTTCTTTCTTGAGATCGAAATTGAAATTATTGAAAAATTGCTCAAATCAGAAATAAAAGCTAATATATATATTTTTTCCTTTTATTATAAACATAATTTTTTAAAATAATTTCAAATAAAAGATAAAGCATTATTGACATGAAAGGCATTATTATCATGAAAAATTTTTTAAATAGATAACCAACTCTAGCGCATATAAATTTAATTAATTATTTCGATTAGTTATATTCTTGCATTATATTTTTTTTATTATAATAAAACATATTTATTGTTGACATTATTTATATTATTAACATACAAAACAGTACTTTAAAAAGATAAGTTTTATGAAATATGTATAATTGTTTTGTATCACTTACAAGTTTTTACAAGTTTTCATTATGTTGTCACTGTGTTTTATCTATCACTGAGTCTTTTTATCTCTACTTTCATTCTTTTATTTTTACCTACTTTTTTATTATCCAATGAGATATCAATCCAATCTCATTTTGGATGGTCAACGTTGTGGTCAAATCTCTTTACGGTAATCAACGAGTTCTTCCGTTGATTTTCTCATTTCTACCGTTTATTTTTCCCTTCACGTCTTACTTCCTGTTACAGCAATGTTCGATTCTTCCTTTTGCACGCGTTGATCTCAAGGCAGTCTTTTCGTATTTCTGAGCCGCCACTTCTCTACCGCCGATCGCTTCCGCCTCCTGTAATTTCCTCTTTTCTTCCTTTTCCGTTCTTCCGACTCTCAAGTTTTTATCGACGGATACGAGCCGAAATGGTCTCTCTTCAGCCGTGCTCCACCTTCTCATTTCATCTCCACAATGTTCCACGGCGTGTCTTAACAAGAGAATTAATGTCTCTGACTAAGTTTCCTTGCACGCGGCCGCGTTTAATTTGCACGGGGATATATATCCGACGTGTCAATTACAATATATTCGGCGTGTCTCTTATTATTGGAGTTGACATTCGTGACCTGTTTGTAAATTTATAAGGAGATATTGAAGGAGAAAGTTTATGCCATACTGATAATGACTGAGTCAAACGAGGACAGCCGAAAGGAAACTCAAGATGGTGACCCGTAGATGCAGCTGGAAAATTTCGAGGGCGTTGCATTTCTGGCGCATTTGTGCTAGGTAATTCTCGTGTAACAGCTTGAGATTATGTACAGCGTGAAAAACAAAAGTCTGATATTTAAGAGCAAAAGCCTTGATGGAACATCGATATCGAAGTATGCAATGTACAGAAAAACAATTAATGAGCTCCAAATGTTGATTTTAAGACAATATTGATAAATTTGATAAATGTTTTTCTTTAAAAATTTCTTACTTTTTATTTCAATACTTTCCCTATTTATAATTTTTTAAAGAAATGTTTAAAAATTTTATAACCGCTTTTTTATTGGTCATCAGAGTTAAATATTTACATGAAAAACACGCATGCGCTAATATCGCAGATAGAGGCGTTCTAAAATTAATAAATTAATAAAAGACAACAATTTTGTTTTAATTACATGCTTTATGAGTGGATAATTCATTAATTAATTGTTGTTTTCAGTCGATTGTATCTGAGCAATGTAATCAAATTAGAAGTTTTTTCATCGTTGGCAATCCTTTTCGTCTTCTTATTTTCTCCGCACCTTTCACTTTACCTTCGCCTTACCGACTCATCGTTTACTCGCCCTTAGCCCTGTCTGGAATTACGGCACGCCACATCGCCGTCGCGTTTCTTCCTTAATAAACGTCGACAGCGATAATGCGCCTCATAGTACGAGGGATATTTAGCGCACTTCGCGTTGTAAGCTCGTTGAACGTGAATACTTGCGACGTCCGACGTTCCGTCTTAGTTCGTTGCATGTAATGTTAAGCTCATAATTGCCATAAAGTAGACCGTAAAACTTGGTTCTCCCATGGAGCTCTATTATACGCTCTCCAAATTTTCAAGTCTGTGGCGGATAATTTTCCACTTCTATCCTACTTTCATACGGCTCGAAAGTAATCTTCTTGTTGCTCACATCTTATAGTTTCTTAAATATAGAATATCGACTAAATGCATTAAAGCGCATTAGTTAACGACCGTGCAAAACAAGATAAAAGAGGAAGATTTATATTTGTATGCAAGATAGACAGCCTAAAAAATATCAATTTCAAATTCAAATTAATGTTTTGATTGATATTATAAAATTATTTATTATCAATTCAAATATATCACCGTGACATTCTAAATATTTTCTAATACACTCTTTTATGTTTGTCATAATATTATTAAGTTGATCATTAGATTACAATAAGTCATCGTTCTTTAATATTATTTTTTGAAATAATATTAAAATATTATTTCAATTTGAAATAATATTAAATTTAAATATACATATTTATTATTATTAAATAAAAAAATTTTTATATACAAAAAAATTTTTTGTACCCTACTACAATACGGAAAATAATTATGATTTATGCTAAAAAGAATATGATTCTATTCGAAAAAATTATTACATTTTAAAAATTAATTAAATTTTATATCAATGATTTGTTTAAAAAAATATGATTACAAAATGGTAAATTAAATAGTGAAAGATTTTTCTTTGCTTCACTTTTTTTTCTTAATTTGGAAAGCTAAGTCAGTTTTTAGACTCACCCTATATGTATTAAATGTTCTATATTAATTCTCTCAGACGAATTGTGGATTAGATACGGTTTCAAACTCAATTTTGGCATATTACTGATTCCACGAATCCCTGCGTTATTCGAGAAGTATTTTCGATTGGTAGCAATAGACAGCATCCCACGGCTGGACTTTATCCTCCAATTGCTGAATACCAAATTTATCGGGTAAAACGTCGACGATATAGGTGGTCCGCGTGGCGTGCTGGCGACACGTGTCCCGATAACGGACGCGAGGACCACGCCACAAACTCATTACGGAAACGAATCGGCCGATTTGGGTCGTTCGATTCCCTTAACGACGCCGTTTGCCTATAAAGAATTCAATGTTAACCTGTATCTACTCGGGCCATACGTGCGCGCACGTATTGGAAACATTATGTTTAATTATGTAGCTAAATATCTGGCCACGTGGTCACGATTAATGATGCTAATGCTCTGATCCGAGTACACGTTTCACTTGCGATTGGCTCTCGTTTGTAAAACGATTACATGTAGTATTGAGTATCGTAAATATCGTTGCTCTGGCTATTACGAAATAATGCAAACGAAAATCTTTTAACTTGTATTGTTAATTTAGGAAAATTTTTACATTAATTTAATATATAATAATTAAAGATATGATCCATTTTACGCAAATGTTTTGAAGATTCTTGGATTGATTAATTTGTAAAATTCTTTTTTCTGATTGGTCGCAAAGCATTTGCAACGTTAAAGGAGAGGGGGAGCAGTCATATCTTAAATATATAGTTTTCTATTATTTATTCATATTACATCTTTACAAGAGATCCATGCCATGGTCTTGATGCAAAGTAATTCTTTCAGATTTGTTTCGGTTTGGTTAGCGTTGTTTATATTCATCGAAAAAGATATACCTATATCGTCTATTATGAATTCTTCGCATTTAGATATTCGAAAGATTTATGGTTCCATTCTATGGAATGTACTTAAACGTTGAGTTATTAAGGATCTTCTCTTCGGCTGAATTTATAAGAGGTGTTCTTTGATATTTAGGAAGCTGCGAGAATCGTATTAGCAAAACGAAAAATATTGTTAACCGAGATCTCGTAAGTATCGATAAATAAAAGGTCATGGGATTTAGCGAAATTTACGGCAGACGACAATTCTTACGGCTAAAGCGTTGAAAGACGGCACAACGATTGGCGAGAGAAAAGGTAAAAAATCGTGAGATATATCCCGGCGACAAATAACTGCTGCTGTTGACCCTGACCGGACTGATCATGGATCTAGCTCGTCTTTTAGGAAGCTTTCTTCGAATAACGGCATCCATTCTTAATACCACTGATATACGGAGAGAAGGCGAAATATTTTTCATTACATAACAAGAAGACTATATCTTCGTAAAATAAGACATAGTGTTGTGTGTATAGCTAATATAGTTTTTTTTTTATTTTGTTTTATTCTTTTTAAACAGAAGTGAAGTACTGTCTGTATTTATATATTTCAGTACTGACAGTACTGAAGTATTTCAGTACTGTCAGTACTGAAATATATTCTTTACTGATTAGATTATACAAAAACTTAAAGTATAAAATATATTCAAGCATTGTAATAAGAAGATATTTTTAAATAAATTAATTTATGAAAATTATTAAAATGTTACTTTTTTTAAAATTTAATTAGATTTTATTAAAATTAAAAAATTTTTTTTTAATTTAAAAATTTAAAAAAGTGAATACAAGATTATTATAAGATATTTAATAAAACCCTCCCAAAAAATAAAAATTTATAATTTATATTAGAATTAAATGTTTTAAATTATAGAAAAAGCTATATCAAATTTTTGAAATATGCATGTTCTTTCTGTAAGATATTTCAGTATGTGCGTTTGAATTTATTAATTATTATTTTGATGAACGCTTTGTAAAAATCTTAGAATTAAATAGCAAATTATTTTCATATTGAATAGAAAGAATATTGTTAATTAAATTAATGAAGTAACATATTTAATATTTCAGAGATTTTTAATTCTATATTTCAGTATTATGTATTAATTTATCAGTTTTTCTTCTATTTCTCTCTGCCCACATTCTTTCTATGTGTATGTGCGCGTGTTTGTGTATAGCAAAGAGAATGATTTAAAAAAAATTCTATTTACTTTCTTGGTCTCTTCATTTCTCAGTTCGTTATGCCGAGTAATTCCACGTTGATAGTGCCTTTCATATGCACTGCTCCAGTTTGAAAAATACGGAAAGAAATCCGTTTGCGAGAAATAACTACGAGTTGCACTGACAGAACCAATCATCGTTTCGGATGGTTTCGGCTTTTCTGGTATCGAGAGAAACCAAAACGATTCGTTCTGCGAATAAGTCCAGGCTAGTAACGTTACATGTATATTGCATGTGTAGATGCGATTGCATAACCGAAATTTTCGTATACATAACATATTTGAAATCAATTTTTTGGGAAATTTTTTAAGAATATATAAATACCATACTACTTTTTTTGTATATCCTTTTTTATATGTATATAAAAAAATCATTACCTAGCTCTTGTTCCTATATGTAAATAATGCGAAAATTATTATCAAAATTAAATTAGTTTTATCCGTTCCTATTTTAAAGATGTTGTCTATTTTAAAGTCTACTTTAAAACATTTTAATACTTATAAATGAAAAATGGAGCTTAGATTGATTTGAACTTCCGAAGTTTAATCCGCAATTTTATTTTAAAATGTTTTATAGTTTTTTATTCTTAAAGAATTTATCATTAAATTGAGATTTAATTTTTCGAATATATGTGGTATACATATTAAAATCTTATTAGTGTTCAAAAGTTAAAAAAATTGATCTCAATTTTATTAAAGCAAAGAAAAAAGACAATACTAATGATGCGCATAATGCGTGATCTCGATGATCAATAAGGCACAATTTTCTCCGAATCTTATTTCGGCGTACACCTGTTGCTTAAACGTCATACTAAGCGAAGTAAGGCGATATCATCGGCGATATCTTTTCAGTCAGATAGCAGTGGAAACATACCGTTGAAATTTATTGATGGTATGCAAAAAATGTTAATCGGCAACCACATTAGAAAAGCAGTTTTAAAATGCACAAAGACGGTCGGGATTTTAGATTTCAAGAATGGAACATCGAAATGTTTTGCGACTAGATATATCAGTGGTTCGTGGAAAGGATGGGTTTGGTGAGTCATAAAGGGTAAGGTGGGAACGAGGGTGTGTGACACATACCCCCGAGATGGACTTGCCATTATGCCCAAACTAAAGCCGGTATTCAGCTATCCGCAAGCTTATTAGCATGCAAGCGAGCTCGTTGCCTTAGGTGGCTTGAAAGCCCCGTATGTCACATTCACGACGTGTTACCCTAGACGCGCAACATACTGCACCGTGGCACGATATACTGGCAGCAACATCCTATCCCCTCCGACCCCCTTCCTTCTCATGTTCCTTTCAACCGGCGACTGCTTCGTCTCCCGTCGTCTCGGAGTACATCATTGAATGATGCGCGAACCTGCCTAAATTATACGCCTCTTTCGTCCGACAATTCAAAGCTAATTCCTCTAATTGGCTCGCTCGCGTATTTGCCCTTTTAGATACGTTATTCGAGACAGCTATGACGACGTCATGCTTACGCGGTATAGTGTAGGATAATGTACCTATCCAGCACTTCTCAGCATAAACCATGAGCTCGTATAAATAGATATCTTCTGTTACATGAGCAATAGTTGCTGTTTGCTATGTAGTTTTAGCAAGAAATTGACAAAGTAAATGATAATATTAAATAATATAAATGATAATTATAAATGATATTATTCAAGTATAAATTTAATATTAAAGTTCTCTGTTTTTTTTTCAAATACATTATGTCTAGTTTTAGTTTGATTTCTACATACATATGTAGAATATTGTAAATATAAAATGAATATTTTAGTAACATATATACAAATACATACATAAAGTGTACTTATATACAACAAAAATTTCAACAAATTTAATGATACTTTTTTTAAAATTTTGAGAATTTTAAGGAAACTATTAAATTGTAATTATATTACAAAGAAAATTAAAATTATTAATATTAAATATAGAACACAATCAGAATAGATTCTATCTTTAAGCAGTTTAATATCAATACAAAGCATATCTGTATGTGAGCCTTTAGAATTTTCTTATCATGGGATACGTTCTCTTCAGAACTTTGAAAAACAAAGGACGATTGTAAAGTAGAGCTAGCGATAAATATTCCTTCGTGTTGACTAATGATCTGCTCATATAATTAAAGCCAATGCATGGTGATCAATGTAATAACGAGATAGCATTGGCTTTGCCAGAATGTCTTCCGTAGGCACATGTCGGAAAATTACTATAGAACGTGACTAAGATTACCAATGCGTCATTACTTGGTATTCTAGACTGTTAATTAACTGGATCGTCTCTAAGCGAACGCGACGCTTTTTGGCACGGGACATTGCGCGGTGTCCATTGCCTGTTGACACTGATAAAGCACGTTGATACGATTGCCAATAACAGCATCGCTTCAATTAGTTTCTCAATTTTATTGATTTTTGGATTTTAAGATTTTAATTTTTTTCCAATGCAAAATTTTACAGATACAAAGTTTGTATAACAAAATTTTACGATAATACGGATTTTTAGTCATGAAGTGCTATTTGTAAAAACGGACAGATTTTTTAAACGAGATTAAAGTTAAAAAAAAATAAAAACTAAAGAATTTTATAACGTTATAAATTTATTAATTTTATAACTTTATAAATTTTATTAAAGTAAAAAAAAAATCTGTAATAAATCTAAAAAATATATACCTATATATACATACTTACTTTATTTTTAAGTTATTGATAAAGTTATTGATTAAATAAGATATTTAATCTTTATATGGTTAAAGTTTAAAAAATTTAAATTTATTTTTTAAATTAAAAACTTTTAATTTAATTAATTATAATTAAAGGGAATTGGTAGAATTTAAAAAATAGATCTTATATTTTTCAAAGCATTGATTACATGCATGATTAACATGCAACATCGGACTGATAAGATGATATTATTGTTTTAAATTCTAAATATTTGAATAGCTCTTTTGCTACTTACGTTGCAGTAAGGCGGCATTTTTATCATGCAAAAATCACATGTGGTATCTTCAACAACTTGAGTGGCTGAGCATATTTACCTGCTCGAGGACAAAAGGAGATTATTTTTAGATCTTCCGTATTAGGTTCGTGCTACTTAGTATATGGGATAGAATCAGCTTCAGTTAATCTTTGCTAGGGGTTGAATTTTCGTCAGTTTTATTTTGTTCAAAATATTTCAGAATTTACTGCTTCTTTGACAATACTTTTATTATACAGTTCACTGTTTTCTCGGTCACAAAGGAAAACGGATGTACATATTTCCCACATGCCGTGACACAACTTATATAAAATAAAAACTAGGAAATATTTACATACTCGAGGATGAAAATTTATTTTATTTTTAAATTTTGTATAAGATATTTTCGCAATGTTGATAATGTTTAGATTAATCTTTATTTGTAAATATATATATTTATAGATTTTGAGAAGTATAAATTGTAGCAAATTTTTGACACAGCAGATACAGATAATAGATACATAAAATAATAAATAAATGACATTAGCAAAAGAAGAAGAGAAAAATTTAATCTTTATCAATAATCTAAA
>NW_017259197.1:1292065-1293497 GCF_001594045.1 Atta colombica
TCTTTAGTTTTATTTATAAAAGAGATATGTTTTTGAAAAAAATGCAATTCACAGATATGATAAATAATAATGATTTCAATAAATGATAATGATTAAAAATGTATGAATATAAAAAAGATATAATATATGAATTGTTGTGTATTTTTATATATAATCTAATAATTCATATAAAAAAATAATTATACATACATATATATATTGTGTTTGTAATCAGAAACGCTTATGAATAATAGAGTATGGTGTAGAAGTAAATATATTGTGAAACTTATAAATTCTTTCTTAAACATTTCTCGGTGTAAGTAAACTGTTAGTTGTATACTAACGAGTGCATGTATAACCCTTATAGCAACGAAACGACGTAACTTTAGTTAATCTCACTCGCCTAGTACCCTTTCCCATAACAGTTATGATGTACGTTACCGTTTACCGTCTATGCTTACGGACGTGCAAGCGCGGCGTAATCCGACTAATGTCATTACGGAGCACTACATAGGATTAAATCGTTGCTGCTACTCAGAAACGGGTCACGTCATAAACCTCGCATTTACCATGTGCGAAACCGGACATCTTTTTCCCGCCATGTGTTTTGTGTAGATGTGTATGACATAGCGTTTTCTTGGCGCTTAGTTAGTGATTTTTATCAGATGATGATTTGAAATATGTATATTAAGTAGTACACATAATTGAGCCATTTATATCCTGCGCTTTTTTTTTCAACAAATTAGCACTAAATTATTGATTAATTATGTGCCAACTCGATTTACGATGGTGGGGATTACAAGGTTAAGAGAGGTTATCTTTTCTTTGAAATGATAAGAACATCGAATAATTAGTTATATATTTATACATAACTTTTTAAGTATGCAACTTTACAAATAATTTTTAAAGTTGTTAAATTCTAAAGTTATTAATTTCTAAAGTTGTTAAAATATATGTAAGAATCAGGCACTTAATTTTGTATACTTGTAAAGCCCGATTTCACAATTCATAATTAACTCTTAACCGAGGTTTAACTTATTCTTTCTAACTTGCTCTTTCTAATGTTATAATTAGAAAAAGATGAAAAATAAGTTATCTTAGTTAAGAGTTAACCATGTGAAATTAATGCTCATTTTTACCAATGTAGATTAATTTTAATCTCGATTCAACTTACTCTTCATCTTTTTCTTATTTTTAAAATTAGAAAAAGATGAAAAGTTAGTTGAACCGTAATTAAAATTAAACTGCATTGGTAGAAATGGACAAAAGTGAAAAATTAAATCAACACACAAATGATCTATCGTGTGTACAGTAAAAGATCATGCAAAATCATTATCGTATGCATTAATTGCATTAAATCATATTGATCTAAAATTATTTATAATTACAAAATACATATGCACAAACATCTTGTTATTATAAATACGTACATATATATATATACAATATATAT
>NW_017259197.1:1293558-1295291 GCF_001594045.1 Atta colombica
TATATATATATTTTGATATTATAAATAATTCTAGATTAATATAATTTCAATAATTTGATAATATTTGCTTATGCAATCGATTATTTATAATTGCAAAATATACATGCACAAATATTATTGTTATTATTAACACAAATGTATATTTTACTGCTATAAATAATTTTAGATTAATATAATTTCAATAATTTTATGATATTTGTTTTTACAATCGAAATAAGGTATGATTATAATATTAAAGAATCTAGAAAAAGATCTGATATAAAGGTTTCAACAATTTTACGTAGCTACTTTATAACGTGTAAATCAATTTGAGAAAGGGCTTCTGTAAAATGCAGAACGATTATATTAAAAGTGAATTTAAACGTCATCTTGATGCTGTCTTTGAACTCTTGAACAGATTCTTCGATCAATAAAACGTACTAGCAATAACGATGAAATGTATCTAATTGACTTGAAAACGATGTTGCCATTTTATCAGAAGAGCAGCTAGATCTTCGTAAAAATGTAATCTGCCAAGAGACGTATTTTCTCGTTCGTTTTTTATACAACTAACCGAAAATACGAGGCAATACAATTTTTTGTTAGATCATTTTGGATGTAGTTACGAGTAATTTTGATTTTACTACTATACTTTCACTTCGTGAGTGATGTTCTAAAAAAAAGAAAAAGAAAATTTTTTTCTTACATAACGATTCTCATTTTCTTGTAAAATAAAAAACTTAAGAAAAATAACAAATATATGAAAATTATTTTTTTTACATTACTAATTTTGGATAATTAAAAATAACTTTTGCAGTTATTAGAAATAGAAGATTTTAAATTACAGTTCGCGATTAAAAATATACTTTAACAGAATACATTGTATTGTAATTTAATATAACTCTTAAAATATGTAAGTTTGGTAAACTACACATTCTTTGAATTGCTCATTACAGTTATAAAAAAATAAGTATTGTGCGTATATTATATATAAATAACTAATATGTAAATAACTTTTATAGAGGATTACATATTCGTAATTTTAGTATGAAATTGGAGGCAGAGGATTGATCAAAATGACATATCAAATGGCGACACAAAAACTTTGTCTATCTCGCAGTGAGGGAGGACAATCGCATCATACGAGATCGAAATTGTTCGACCGGCGTGACCGCTATAGTTCGTTTCACTGCCGAACATAAAATGCAGACGGTGTACCAGTTGATGCTCATGTCTACTATAGTGTTTCGTGTTACTCTATTCCTAAAATCGTCTCCATCGTTTGCCCACTTCCTAGGTCACTATCCGAACCTTTCGTACACTCACTGAAATAGACGTACAATATAAAGTGGACGACAAACGCTTTAAAAACACGTACTCTCGTAAAACTTCTTCCATTTGACTCTTTCGAGAGAAGTAGCTTTATTTGTAATGACATATATATCTCGTTTTCTCTCTTTTTCTTTTCTAAGAATGCGTTACATGTATATTTGTATGTAGAAAAGAATAAGGTCAATTAAATATATCTTAAGATATCGTTTATAGTTATTTTATATATACACACACACACATATATATATATATATATATAGTTACAGAACGTGATAAAGAAAAGTTATATAACATTCTGGAATTTATAATTTCAATAATTTTTTGACATCTTTTTACTAATATTTTCTAATTATTCATAAACTCGTTAATTTGTTTTTTGCTTGATCCAAATATTAGTTTAAATGAACATGACATTAAATGAA
>NW_017259197.1:1295391-1297360 GCF_001594045.1 Atta colombica
TTGCTAAATATTTATTTATAATTTTTGTACTAAATTATTTTGTTCTGTTTCATAGAAAGCTAATCAATCACATAAATGAAAAGCTCGATGAAAAGGCTATGAAAAGTTAAAATTATAAAATAATATATGGAATTTAACAATATAATCAAGTTGATAAGCTGTATTATTAAGATTTTCAAACGACGAAAATGTTCGGAAATATATATGATAACACTTTATGGGTAAACCCTTTATTATCTATTTACAATTATAAAACTTATTTAGCTTTATATAACGCGAATAACCATGAACAAAAAATCGTTAATAAATTTCTCAATTATTCTTTTCATTTGCAAAAGAATATTTTAATTACTAGTACATAGATATTATGTTCTGCGAGATAACGCTTATCGACATTACGTTTTGCGAGATTTTCAAAGGAAATGCTTTCCACAGAGATGGCTCCTTTTACCTACAAATTGATTGTCTACAGTATCGTTTGCCTATATCACTTTTACTGACAGTCTCTTTACACATAAAAATTATTGCCTATAGTTCGATTGCACTTTTCCGCAGAAATAAAATTTTTATAAATGGAGTTATATTTACGTACATGTATTATTGCCTACAGCTCAATTATCTACATGTACTATTCTCTGCTTTAAAAACACAAATTCTGTTTTAAAAAACACAAATTTTCTGCTTTAAAAACACGAATTCTTTTGTGAGCAAAACATTAATGTTTTTGTTAGTAACAAATTAATTTAATTAATTTCCTATTTAGAGAATCTTAATTTTTTTATCACATGTCATGAAAAATGGCAATAATTCTGTAGAATAACTATAGAATTTTTAATATTATTAGGATTACTTATACATATCTTTACTAATGTATCAACTAATTATAATCGCAATAGGAATGATTTATAAGGGGACCTACATGCTAATGATTCAGGGGATGAATTCTTTACTTACTCGTGATCATGTGAGATATGAGAATAATTGCTGGATTCATATTGGATCCGATGTGTGTCGTACAACGCTCTATAATCAAGAAAAGAGGATTTTGCTTCGTATCATCGATATGAAATAAAATTCTGCTTTCTGCTTGGTTATAGAACGATCATATGACGCACATTGGATCTAGTGTGAATCCAGAAAATGCTATATTATACAATGAAAAATCTCACATATATACAAAAATCGTCTTATATAATCTTATAAATTAATCTATTATTTTATTCTTCTTTATTTTATTCTTCTTTATTATAAATTTGTCTTCATAATTTAAAAAAATTTTTTTATAAATATAGATTTAATTTTTGTCGCTTCTAGCCTCAAATTGAAAAGAAAGGAAAAATTTCTTTCTATTTACTGGTTTGTTCTTATCATTGACAGACAAGTGTATAAAGATTTTACGTTTCTTTGTAAGATGCATGAACCACAAATATCTCTTAAAGGGGCTATCAAATTAATTAATTGACCATATACAAAATTATCAAAAACGTCTATAGATATCGATTAGAATATTAATTAATTTCGCATTATATTAATCAACATTATTACACATATTATTAATATAATTTGTTATTAATATGATTGAATTACAGTTAATTAATTTAACTTTATATTAACTTGACACAGTATTGATTGTTTAAAAAAGAGACAATCTCATTTTGCGAATTTAAAAAATTATATATTATAAATTCATAACTTTAATAAAGTCAATCAAGTAAAAAGTCGGTCAGAAATTAACGAATTGTCTTAGTTTCTAGACATGAAATAAGAGAATCCGTTTTATTATAATATTATATAACCCATTCGCGTATTGGTTAATCATTATTCAGTCACTTGAAAAGTATACATATATTAGATAAGAGATTCAAAAAAATGATTTGAAGTAGAAAGAATAATAAATATTAGGTGTAGTAAAAAGAAATCCATTATTTTTGCATGAAATTGAATGGAAAAATAATGGATTTCTTTTTAC
>NW_017259197.1:1297504-1301411 GCF_001594045.1 Atta colombica
ATAAATTTTTTACATACAAAGATAATAAATATTAATATTTCTTTCGTATATTATATTTTTATATTGCTTTTATATTGCTTCTTCTATTATATATTACGCTTCTATATTATTTACCTATTTTATTTATCTTTTCATGGCGTTTCAAAGTTATTGAAGATCTCATTATGAGTGCTTGACAAAAAATAAAATGAAATTATAACATTATATTTAATAGCTTTTCCATAGATTTAGAGATTATAACATTTCTTTCATGAAAATTATTGTTCGTCACGTTTTATAGAAATTATTTTATTCGCAATATATCTTATAATATATATGAAATATATCATGAAAAGCAAACAATATGTTTTTATTTTTTCAGGATTAAATAACAACTTTTTAAAATTTATCCTAGCTTATTTTAAGATTAATATACATAGATTTATGAGATGTATTTTTATATTGGCACTCTCTCTCTAACTATATGATGCATATATGTATGTTAAATGCAATTTTATTTCATAGATATTTGTTACTTTAGTATAAAATATTATGCTAAACTTAATTTTTTACTTTGTTATTCATTGACGAGCAATAACGTTACGTTGATTCTGCAACACATAATGATATAAGAATCCAAATTAATACTTTGCCGTGTATTTATTGTCAGTATATTTATTGTTGTACTGGTTGCACCATCTGGCTGAAACAAACTACGACCATGAACAAATTAAATGCATATTTTTTTTACAATATCGTAAACTCGTGTCAATATAAAAGCAATAATATTAAAGTTAAAGTACTTCATTTTGTGTTTTTAGTTTTTATCTGTAACTACATGCAATATTAGTTGTATATCTGTAAAAAATAAAATGTTAATTTTAATTTATAGTCGTATAATGGACTTTCTGAATTCTGAGACATGCAAAAATGTTAAAATTATAATAATATACATAAAAGTGTTTTATGCAATTTTGCAATTTTAAACGTCTTAGGAATGAATATATCTGTTTGCTCCAAGAGGGAAATGCCTTAAGAGATGCAGCGCAAAAATTGAAACTATGTGAATATGAAAGCGCATAAATAGCACATATATCCTGTGTATTTGATTTTCTAAATCGGTTATTATTAACACGTGGGGGGGAGGGGGAGGGGGCAGTTAGGCAAATGTGCCATCAACAGATCACAAAGAATTAAGCTCATTGTTAGATTAAAGCAATTCTTAAAAGAGATCGATATTTGAAAAATAATTATTTATAAAAAAAAACAAATTTTTTATTTGTTTTCTGAGTAAGTATATAATGAAATAATTATATATACTTTTAAGAAAAATACTTTTCAGAAAAAACAAGTAATTTTTTAAAATTTCATATATAAAACTTTTAACTATTTTTAATTTTTATTTAAATCATTTAAATAAATAATTATATAAATAATTAGTAATTAATAATATTCACATAATAAATTATTTGCTTCAGAGTTGCTCCTTTAGCGCAAGAAGGTATTGATTATATTCTCCTATGCTTTCTCCTTAGAGTGCACTCGCGAAAGCATTTGCGGATAATTACGTACTAATGATTAATAATAATCTTTTGCACGACACTGAACAGCACTTAGGTTTATAAAGCTCACAATAAAGTATTCAGTTTCATCAAATGAGGGTTACAGTTTGAATTCAAAGGATATTAATTAAAATGACTTTAAAAAAAGTTTTTTAGTCCGATTACTTGCGGCACTTTTAAATGCACGATGCGAAGAAGCGACTGAGTTAGTTAAAAAAAATTAATTTTATTTATTTTATTTTGAAAAACGTGGAGATAAGATTATATGGAAAGACATTTCAGAATGCTCTGTCGCAGATTAACGCACTATGACATTGCGCGTCGAGCACACTTGCATAAGGGTTCATGTAGGTCAACATGCATTATGACTTCATATGAAACAGTGTGCTTGTCAATCCTTTAAATTTAGATCAAGAAATCCATATGATACACATACATACACACACGCACACGCACGCATGCACGCACGCACGCATCCCAAGGAATGGACTTTGTATAATCTTATAAGAGAAACTAGGGATGAGATATGACAATATCTTAAATTATAATAAAAATTTATTTACTGAAATCTAATTTATTTTTAAAATTAAATTACACGTAATTATAGGTTTAAGTTTATGTATAAAAATATGTATATTTATATTTGTGAGATGTGAATAGATTTGAAGGATTGTATGTGTGGTGATTGTATATGCGTATATAAGTTCATGGATGTTAGATTATGTGGTAGTAAAATTGAATTATAATGTTTTGTGTAATATGTGGAGATGAGAGGACAATCTAGAAAATTCAAATGAGGACTAAAAAAATTGCTAATGATCTGATATATAGACTGATGAAATTATTGTGTAATATTATATCTCAATTCATTGAGTTCTATTATCGTGAGGGTTTGTCATATCGAAAAGAAGAAGGGAATAAGTTAATAAATTGTGGAAATTGACAAATTAATTTTTTACACAGTTTCGTACAAATTAGTTTTTGTCTCGAATTTGTGTATGAGAAATCACTCCTTAAAATATTTTAGAATATCCATCTTGCATGCATAATAAAAATTGAAATAAATAACAGTGCGATTAACAATTAAAAATAAATATATTTCGTTACAAGGCAAATATATTATTAAAGAACAAATATATGTAGCGAACGTTGCACGCGCAACTTACATGAGAGCGTGCGTAATCATTTATTTAATTCGTTAAGAATGACTTGAAGTAAGTCAAAATTAAAGATATAACATACGAAATTAAAGAATTAATATATATATATTAATACACAACTATAAATCTTTATTATTATACATATATACTTGCGCACTAATTATCGTATTGATTTTTCCTACATATATTTGTTCTGTAATTTGTTAAATATTGAGGAGTCTTATTTCATTTTGTTAAATATATTATTTACATTGAATAAATATGTTATGTATCATATTAAGAATTCAGACATTTTACGTAGGCGGTTGCAGGACATGAAGACCAGTTTTTATTTCATGTTACTACTTTTATTTTTTATAGAATTATAAAGTCTCTTTTCTTGATTGAATCAGTATTTATTGTATTATACTTAAAATAAAATAGATAAATTGGAACCTACTTATATATTTGAATTTTAGTGTATACAACTGAATATAACGATAAATAACAGACCTATATTGTATTTTGAAAATCCAGCGTGAACATATGATACATGAAAGAAAGAACAGTGTTTTTTGCTTGTAATTTGACAGGTACGCTAACAGGTTATCAAAAAAGGTGCGAAACATGTGTAGTACATGTGCTTCGAAATACGATACGCCGCTATCGAGTGAAGTACAAGCGAGCGCTAATCGACTTCTTAATTGATCGAGATCAATTGAGATCGACGTGCTCACCAATATTTTCATACAGAAAAATTGCAGTGAGATTTTGTTTCAAAAAGCTGAAACGCGCTTCAAACTAGTTTAAACCAGTGCAGAGATGTTTATCTCGATCGATTAGTTCGCAAGAAAGTATTAATTTAATTATGGAGACAAAATTGATTTCATCTTTTGTTCATAAACTAGGATTTTCAAAAATTTTTTAAAATTGCAGATTAATGGAATTGCTAATATTTTCGCACAGAAAAATAGTATTAAAATAATTTTGATTTTGTTAGAAAAAAAAATAATTTCATATACGTTATGAAAGACACTTTGTCAGTCGATTATCAATCAAAGACAAAATTTCAATTATCTATTTGTTGTTGCAGTAAAAAATTTAAAACTTTTTTATAAAACATATTTGTTGTAAAACAAATGTTATGTTCTTTACATTTCAAATTAATTTTGACTTACATAGACTGTCTCATATTACATTAGATCTATACATATATATATATATATA
>NW_017259197.1:1301441-1311207 GCF_001594045.1 Atta colombica
TATTAATCAAAGAATTATACGATTAACAAGAGATTATAATAAAACGCAAAACTTTACATGACATTCCTGACATTAATTGGACTTTTTATTATTACTTTTGAAATTTTAATTACTTTGTCAAAAAAATATAACATTGCAAAATAAATTTAAAGAAAACCTAAAAATATATATTAATAAAATACATACATAAAGAAAGCAATATAGTCTAAAGGAATGAAAATTTAATATACTGTTTATAATAAAAATTAAAATATATTTATAATTAAAACATATTGAACTGTCTATAGATGAATAAAATATTTTATACATATGTTTTTAAATTTTTCATATACCTTTCTTTATTGTTAACATCCTGTATAAGCGATAAGAATTAGGTTTAGTTAAAATTACTTTCATATAAGCTCTGAGGATTCAGTATTCGCATAGCAACGCGCCGGAATGTTGGAGACACGTTGCGCCTCTTTATTGCTAAACACCTGAAACCGCACAATATCGGCCGAACATTACATGTCCCGCAGGCGGCTGTGATCGCGTGTGATGTGGCGAACCATTGGTGCTTTGTTGCACGCCGATATTTGCATCGTTGATTTCTCCGATCGGATACACTCGGTCGCGAATAACCACGCCTCTTTATGCGTATGAAAAGCAAAAGGATTGTTACTTTCGTTCTGAAAGAGAGAGAGAGAGAGAGAGAGAGAGAGAGAGAGAGTAAAAAAGAAAGAGACGAAATTTTATCTATAAAAAGATTTTATCTTATTATAATCAATCTTTTAGCTAACGGAATCTACTATTAGAGACTTAAAATAAAAGCAAAGGAAAATTTAAAAAATCTTATTGAATCTAATTACTCTTATTTTTGTAAGCTTGAGGATGAATGTCATTCAATACAAAGTGATTAAATTTTGACTTTGATTATTTTATATAAAAAATTGTATGATACTTAATCAGCTGTAATTATTATTATTTATTATTTTGAAATAACAAGTCGGGGAAATTGTAAAGTTATTACAGAAATGGAATACGATGGTCATTGCTTTTTTCTTGCCTCCAGCGTATCAATGAAGTACATCGAATTAGCTCTTCGTCGAAATAAGATTTCCCAACGGCGGCGTCAACGTCTAAGCTACTCTTGAGGCCATAGAGCTCATGATGGGGTACGGGGTGTCCAAGTCGCGGGGACGAACATTGGCAATATCCTGTTTTTCCAGGACTGCGGAATTAAATATTTGCTGCGGCGAAACAAGAGTTACGTCGCAGTTCGTAGCCATCTCGGGGGGAATCGTTGGATACCCGAGAGCCAACGATACTGTCGCCTCGCTCTCTTCGAGCACCCTCAGGCGAGAAGCAATATACCGAGGAAACCGTCCGATATCGACGTTTTTTTTTCGTGGGACTTTCGGGTAATAATTTCTACGTCTGAGACTTGAGGCCGAATGTGTACCGTGCGTGTAATTTACGACAGTGATGTCGTAACAATTTGTTATACTTGTCGCAGTTATTTGAACGGTTTTTAGTCACGAATAACAAGTAATTCTTAATTTAAAGTATTTATTATTAAGGTATAGAAATATGATGAAAACTTTGTTAAATTATTACTCAATTTTTATTTAAGATAATAAACGGTATATTATAATAAATGATAAATAATAAATAATAAATAAATAAAAGAATAAAACATTACAAAAGAAACATTACAAAAAATACATAGTCACAAAAAAACGAAACGTAGTTTAAAAAATCTTTTTACAATAATCAATATCCTTTATACTTAATAATATTTTAAAATGAAGATTACTGTTATTCGTATTTAAAAAAATCATTCAAATACTGCAACAACTACAATGAATTGTTATGACATGTTCCATAATTTATTGTGTACTATAATATTGAAGAAAGAAAAATGCATTTCATAATATCATTAGAAGAACTCATAAATTTTTATTTTAAAGTTTTTATTAAGATTTTTATTAATTCTTTCTCTCTCTTTCTCTCTCTCTCTCATATCTTTCCATTTTATATTCGTAGTGTGCTATACTTGAAACAGTATATCTTGGCAATGAAATTTGCACAATACAAATGTGAAATAATTTTTACGCGCTATAATCGAAGAGTTTGATCGAGATGTATATTAAAAAGGGTTGCTGTGTAAAACGCGCTGAACTGGTGCACGGTATGAATTATTACGTTGTTTTCGCATGGACTTCGATGGTGAATATTTGGGGAGTGTGGTGCTCGACCGTGTAAAAATTCACTGAATTATTGGCTTTTCTGTACAACGAGCGGCGGTGCCCAAACGAATATCCAGCGCGACGCCAGCAACGAATTCACTATCGAAATGCACGGCATACTTTCCGCGATTGTTCGGGCTGTGCGAAAGCCGGGTAGAAACGGAGAGATCAAACGTATACTTGATTTCTCCATTAAAATTTTATTCAGCAGGAATTCTAGACATGCTTGTGCTTTTCACAATGCTCGTGTTGCAATCCAGCGTTTCCGTTATTTTGATACAATCCTATACGAACGCAATGTGTAAAAGTATCATTTTATGGTACAGTTCGATAATAATTAAGATATAATTTAATTATGCTTCTATGATTGATGGACATTTCAGATTATTAGCTTGTTGCTGACGTTGACTAAATATTTCTATTTTCCTGTTCGTGGTGGCATGCATGCACCGTTTGAGCACATAAAACTCATTTTTTTCGAATATTACAGAAGCGTTTTAAATCTACACACAGTTTTCATTTTTATATATTTTGTTTTTAATAAAATATTTTGTTTAATATCATTCAAAACGGTTTTATTAAATGTTGCTTTATTTCAATAAAAAAGTGATGATACTTGTAGTTTTATGACTATATTGAAAATAAATGCACGAAAATTTATTCTTTTATTGTTTCATTTTGTATAATTTCTTGTAATATAATAATATATTTATTAAAGAAATAGAAGGCATTATACAATATTTAAAAAATTGTTTCTTGTTTGAAAATTTTTTATCTTTGAATGCATAAAGAAAAGAGTATAATTTGGAAACGGTACAATTGAGATTTGCTATTTTATTATAATATATAAAGTCTATCAATATATAGAAAAATCAAAGATTTTTTAAAAGTCTATTATATACACATAGAGAAATCAAATATTTTTCAAAGAGTAAAACATTAAATTGTAGAATTGTGCATGCGAAAACGACGTCAACTTTCGCGATGATCCAATATCAGCGCAAGTCCTCTTTCGCATGGCGGCCGTGATTGAACTCCGCGGAACTATGCGATTCCGATTGTTGTTGGCTGAGCACAGAGTATCAGAGCTCGTCGCATCACGACTAATTGCAACAAAGCGTTTCGTCGGACGCATCGAGGGGAATGGTGTGCGAACCTTGTGCACGAAGCTTTTATCTGGGATCATATGATATCTCTCTTCTCGTATAATCGCGAGACTCTCACCGATTTGTGCGTGTTGACCGACACGAATGATATTCCTGATTTTATAGACATTGTAAAGG
Source organism: Atta colombica (assembly GCF_001594045.1). Classification (NCBI taxonomy): domain Eukaryota; kingdom Metazoa; phylum Arthropoda; class Insecta; order Hymenoptera; family Formicidae; genus Atta; species Atta colombica. The sequence goes on from NW_017259197.1 coordinate 1,304,953, forward strand.
TAAATTAAATTTTTCGTGATTGAGTTTCGTAGTCGGATCTGCCGCTTCGGCGAATAATATTGTACACATACACGCACATGTATATATGTACACAGGCATACGCGATTCAGTTCTTTTTTTTATCGAGAGTAACTTTTTATATGTACATTACATGTTGCATTATTCCTACATTCTCTCTTATTATATAAAATGAATTAATATTAACTATGAATAAAAACAATTATATTATTTTAAATATTTCTTAAGTATATAGTTTTATTGAAAAAAATTATTATTAATATTATTTTAGCAAGTTTGAAAATAGATATCATATAGATATCTATATCTTAAATATAAATGTTTGAAATAGAAAATTATAAAATTAAATATCATATGCAGCTATTTTTTTTATTGTAGATGTTATTATCAATATACATTTTAATTAAAAAATCGAAATAGTGGAATAGTTATATTGGATATACATACTTAGTGATTTTGCGTTTCTCGAACCCGCTTAAGTATACAACAATGCATTTATTTATATTATGTTCCGTTATTATAAAATATCCGTGATTTGGTGTTGTGTGACAAACAAATAGATATCATCAAGCTCTTTTCGAAAGTACAGCAAATATAAACACTTTAAGTTTAAACGAACAGAGAATATCAAGCAAATATATTAAATCTTCCATTTTCTATATGTGTATATATAATTTAATAAATGCATATAATAAATATACAATATATATGCACAATATATATAATTTAATAAATGCATATAATAAATATACAATATATATGCACAATATATATAATTTAATAAATGAATACATATATGTAATTTTATTCACGTCTCTTAAAAAATACTTAAGAGATACATTAATATAATTTTCTCAATTTGCATTAAAAATTTTTGAAAATAAAATGCATTTTTTTTTGCAAAAATTACTTAAGATAATACTTCTTTTTGTTCCTTTGTATTGTATTGCACAATAAATTCTTACGTTTTAATTAATATTATTTTAAATTAAAATAAAATTAACAATAATTTCGTTGAATAAATTGTTTATACATATATTGCCTCAATGTGAAATCAGACGACAATACTTTCGTTGGTGCGAACAATAGTTCGTTTTGTTCTGCATAAACGAATGATACGCTCCGACGGAGAGCGCTCTTTCGTGTCCGCCGAAATGTAAAACTATCCGTGGGACAGGCAGATTTCGCGGACCGCTTTTATTGCGAGTTTTGCCCTCGGAACGACACTAATTGAAATCGTCGAATTTCGCGCGTTGATGATGTTCGCTTTGATGTATCGCCTTTATACAAACTGCCAACAATAAGCGAAACATTGGAATGAGCGAACGAACTAAGCAGGGAACGTGATAATAAAAAGCATCAAATTAAAATGCGAAGCTACTCAATACGTTTCAGTATTTTATAAATGTTTGTCTGAGTTGAAATCAAATATTTTTGTATCGTACCATTTGAAAAAATATCGAAAAATTATTACAATTTATAATGAAAATTATTTTGTGCACCAGAATGTAACACAAATATATTATATATATATAAATATTTCATTTTATTTAAAAAAATTATTTAAGAAATTAATAACGTATGATGAGATAAAAATTATAAAAATAATAAAAAATAAAGTTTAATTAAATAGAATGCAAAATATTAATTTTTCTATCTATATACATTTATTTTCCTATTTTTTTATAACTCTTTTTAAACTTGTACGTCAATAATAATTACATTAATTATTCAAAAGTATAAACGTAAAAAAACAAAAATGTAAAAAGTTTGCTTACATAAAGAATTACTGATTTAAGAGCAGCGGCACTGTAGAATACGCCCTACAAGAAATTTAAGGCTTCATAAATGCCATAGCTTCTATTGATGCAACAGGTCGCGAATTCGTTGGTAAGAAGTCGTTAAGCTATCATGTTTCAGAGAAATTTATATGCATGCGCGATTAGTTATGTTGATAGAATAATATGCAGTTATCTCTTTGTTTCTTTTTTGAATTGTGCATTTTTATATTTTTTGTATTACGTAGTAATATATATTACATTAACATATCAATTATATAATATTTTTGTTATTTTAATTTTACGTTATAACGGATTGTTATAAAATATGTAATTATTTCAGGCATTATTACTGATAAGTTTTAAATCATACAATTTAAACACATAGTTAATTGTAAGATAATTTTGTTTGTTATTCATGTCAATTCTAGCAATATACATAATTTGAAGATCTTATAAAACAAGTATATTCACATATAAAGTAATTATAAGACTTGCTGGTTTCGACAAGGTGCAACAGGTCACGAACTTCATAGTGAGAGAATGCCACTGCCTCGTTTAAACTATTATTCACGGCCTTAATTCATATGCATGGAAAATGCGAGCGCCAAGAATTGGAGCAATCGAAGTGAAGTTGAAATTCATTTAACGCGCATTGCTCCGGGCAAACGAAGATTGTGAGGAACTCCGGTATATTGCTGCATATACTACGCGTGTAAATATTATCAAGCTTTTAATCCCGAGCGTAGAGTGTTATTGCAAAATAGTTTGCGAATAAATTGCATGGAATTTGTTGGAAAATACCATAAGACGAGATCAGAACGAGTGTTTAACTTTTCATCGCGGTAAACAAGTATTCATTTTATTGAACGTATTGATAGATTCGATCAGTCAAATGTTAGTTTGAAATGATTATTTGACTTTAAAATTAAAATTCCTTGAACATTACTGAAAGTTCAAATATGGAACTCGATTAATTTAAAAACTTTAATTTTAATTTTTTTTTTATTAAATATTTTCTTTTACTTATCCTATCCATTTCAATACTTATTTGAAGGAGAATTTTGTTAAATCTGATATTATTCAGTAACATATTCTAATATGAACCAAGGCAGATGGTAAAAAAATATCAAATTGAAAATATCAAATTTTGTACCAGAAAAATGCCATGTGTGGGAAGTCTTATTCAACTGACAGCGTTTGCTTGTGGAAGCTTGAACAAAGAACATGCTCCATCGATAAGCATGTGTAAAAAGTAGTTCAAACGATTCAGAAGCAATGATTTTGAATGATAAAGAGCATGAAAAGCCACCGAAAAAATTTGAAGATGCACAATTGGAAATTGAAGTCTGAAACTATCACCGAACGGTACCAATACAACCGAGTTATGAAGAAAAAACGATCGAAAAAATGCGTTTTTTTTATATATAAAAAAAATCCGTAAAGTCATACTTGTATATACCCAATATTCTAAGAATTTAAAATAAATAATTAAGAATGTATAAGCTAGTGAGAAATAACTTAACTAATGTCGAATCTACATTGATATAATGGTTTCTATGTTATTTCTATGTTTAATTAACGATTATGTCTCGCTGATAATATATGCTTGACGACTTAATTCAAACTACGCATTTAGTGTCTATTTTGAAAAAAATTAAGTTGAGATAAACATTATGGTTTATTCTTATAAAATGAATCTATTATTACATTCGGCTATAATTTTGATACTAATTCTATCCTCGAAATCAAATCACTTTAATAATCACTTTATCATAAATTATAAAATCTTATAATATAATTTAACATTGCAATTTGCATAATAGTATAGGTGTTCAATTTCACTTAACAATTAATTCTCTCAAATTGATTCTATACATCTCTCATAATTATTAGAACTGACTTCATTGCTTGTACTAAAAAAATTATTAAGTTATTAAGAATAGAGAAAAATATTAAACTTTACTTGTTCTTATAAATGAAACTATCATGTTTAATTATTTCGTTAACCTGATAGCTGAATTTGTAATCGACGAATCTGCTTCTGTAATTGTACTTGATTTTATAAATTGTTGAAATGTTTTGATGCGTACAGAACGAAATCGAGACATCTAGAGTAGAATATAATATTATAGTGTTTAACGAGCAACAGGTCACCTGAGTCAGAAGCAAGTTAGATAAGTATTGTATGACCTCGTTAAACTATTAAATACTATTCGCATTCGTATGCAAGGTGAGATACAAGAATACAAGCTTGAGCTACGAATATGGTTGCACGTATGTGACGGAGTAGAATTTCCATTATTTTACACAGACGTATGGAGGCGCGTCGACGCGAGGTATTCTCTTCACCGTCTTCCTTTTCGAGTTTACAACCGGCTGCGCTATGATACGAAAGCTCCATAGAAAACTCAGGAACCATGTCACCTCTCACGTAGGACATAGATGGGGCGGATAGCAACTCATTTGCATTCTACGATATGATATTGAGGTGGTCCAACCAGGGTTATTCGACGCTAGAAAGATTGAATCTCGAGGATAGGGAGAAACGACGTAACGAAGTGTGCGAAAATATTGAGAGAGAGACATCGATCGGATTTTTGCGTAGGAGATATATTGGAAAACAAATTGTCGACTATCGCAGAATGATAGGAATTTGTATCGGTTTTTATGAAAGATTGATACAAAAAAAATGAAATGGTATTACTTTTTCTAGGTACTGCCATATATAATGATTTTAAATATAAAGATTTAGATTGTGAAGTGTTAAATGAATTAATTGAAACGAGAGATAATGCAAATTTTGATTTAGAATTATAATTAATTTATGATTCTACAATAATTCATTTCAAAAGGATTTTATAATATTTGAGCAATTTATGACACTGACTTTTGAGATTTAGCTATGTATGCTTTGTTATATATATTTCTCCATTATTTTCCACAATTGAATTGTGTCACATAAAGTATAGATACTCGACTAGATATTTTAGTTTGGCGTGACCTAGCGAGTTGTTCGCTTTTCGCTCTGATTCATCGCATTCAACTCGGAGAAACGCACGATAAAGGTTGCAATCGTACCGGCTATTCGCGCACTGACAAAAGCCAGCGAAAAGAATGACGTAGATTGTTCCGCAACTGTTGCATCACTGTTACATCCACTGACATGTTATTCGACTGTACTTGATATTACGCATAGGAATGTCGAGAAGAGACAAACTTCTCTAACAAAATACTCAGATTAATTCGTCGAGTTACATTTTTGAAAAAAGTTTGTATCGTTCAATCGTTAAAACATTTAAGTCATAGAACTTTAATTTATTTTCTTCGTATCAAGTTTTTTGTATTGTTCAAAGATTTAAAAACATTTAAAGTTGAAAATATAATATTATATTAGGACAAATTATTGCTTCCTAAATAATAAGCACTTAAAAACACTGTCATAAATGATACTCTAAAATTTTTTGTAGTGTCGGTTTTACTAGTCTCGGTGCATCAAAAACAATATAATAAATGTGATATATTGATTGTGTTTAATATAAAAAGCGTTTTTGTTTGTAATTGTAGTAATTTTTTAATATGATTGTTTTTTTGCTCTTAATTCTTCACCGAATCTAAATATGTAAGCCAATCATGTTAAAGATAGTTGCAAAGTTATTATTTCTGTTAAATGCAGCCAATTTGTTATTAGTTTTCCAATTTGAGTATAAATGTACACGATTGCAATATTTGAAATCAATCAAAAAATGTGTTGTACTTTTTATCCCTAATGATATCTTATTAAGCATCGCGATCCATAACATTCGTGATATCTTATTCATGCTAGACGACATTGAACAAAGATTAGCGAGATCCTTCGTCCTTTCAATCGTCGTCGAGGAAGGCGGTAGTGGCGAATGGGAAACGTGAGGGAGGTGGTCGCGCGAACGAGAGCGCGAGGATTCGCTTCGTCGACCGCAACTAAAACGTGGCCCCGCGACAGAGAGAGTTCAGCTGCCAACCGGTAATGGGATTCCTCTGTTTCCCGGAACAATGATACGCTACGTCGCGGTATGAATTACGCATAATATAACGCCGGCTGGCTTGGTTTGCGAGGGTTGTATACGGCACGAAAGCATAGGAAAGGGTAGTTTCAGTGTGAGCACTCCGTGGAATATGAAATTCAAAAATCCCCAGATTGAAGAGAGATGTATGTCGCATAGTCTCGAGAGACGACGAGAGTCACGCGTTGTCTGCGAGCTTTTGCTATAGTAGCAATTGTCAACGGGGTGATGCAAATTGTACCGGTAAAACCGATGGAATTGCTTTGAGATACGTGTGGAATTGAGATACTTGACTATAAATTTTGAAAACTGTCTAAGCAAATTTAAAATTATGTTATAATAATATTATAATTATGTTATAATTATGTTATAATAATATTTTATTTTAGTAATATAAAATATATACATATATATGT
>NW_017259197.1:1311392-1323262 GCF_001594045.1 Atta colombica
TCAAAGCAAGTTTTAATTATAATATTTAAATAATTGCATTATAATTAATTATGACAATTATTTCTAAAAATTTTATAATTACTTTATATAAAATTATTAATATTCAGATTATAGAATTATAAATGCAATTCGGATTTTACATACATATAACATGTGAATGGTAATACTTAAATTATTCAAATAATTTAAACGCTTGAATTTAACTAACAATAAGCGGATAATAATTATTTTGAACAATTCCAACTATTACAGTATCAAGAAGTTTTACAACTCTAATATAATATATAGATAGCTATAATACAATTGTATATGCTATACAAAATATAATTATATAAAATATATAATGAACATGTGATATAATGAAAAGGTATAGTAATAATAAATTATAAGTAATTAATAAAGCAAATAGTAAATCATAAATTTGTACAGTTGATTTAATCGTGCGACTGATTTTTTTACGTAATAATTCAAAGCGAGAAATTACTCGTCAAGTATTTATGTCTATTTATGTATATAGTGTCCAAGCTAACATTATTGTTACTAATGTTACATATAATATGACCTCAAGATTCTGTCAAGGGATGTATCCTTGTTAGCTTTTATAATTTGACCTGTATGTATACACAACGTGATTAAGAAATCAGAATGTTATCAATGTAATTAAATTTACAAGATTACATTGCAATTATATATATTTGATTATATTATAGAATCAAAATTTCTATTATTCATATTTCTTAAAAAGAAAGGTGCAAATGTAATTACAACTTAGATTTTATAATACATGTGTATAGGAACTCCTCATTTACTGAATATCAATTATTGAATATTTAAATAATGTATAAGATATCACTGCAAATTTAAATTATTAGAACTTAATATGACTAATTAAAATTATTTAATTAGATTATGATTATAATCTTTATAAAATACGTGTAATATACAGATATTAAATTATTAAAACATAATTTTATACGAATATTATATTTTTATACATTTAGGTATGCAATATTTCAAACTATTTTTTATAAATAGTAAAAATATATATTAATCACAATAGTAGATTTATATATTAATCACTTAGGAAAAATAAAACATTAATATTTGCAATATTTACCATTATTGAATTTTTTTATTTTCTAAAGCATATTATCGTAATAAGAACTTGTGTAGTTATATAATTTTCTTTAGCTTATATAGATAGCTGTGTTCTTGCATCTACATTACAATTTCCAAATCTTCTACGTAATCCCATATATTATGAATTTTTCTCAAGTGATCTTTTAACACATCTATTCCGTAAAATGTTCTAATAGAATAATTGCAATGCATGCAATTTGTAGAACAATTTTCGGTGTTCAATGTGAAATGTAACGGCAGCCAGGTACTTGTAATTTTATTTCGTATCTCAATTATTAATTGTGAATGTCGTTGTATCAGATGTTCCTCTAACCATGATTTGTTATATGCATTACACCATATCTCGCTACAAATTTTGCATTTTACAATATATAATTCTACTTTAGAGAAATACTGCCATATTGGGTGAATATCGTTTATCCAATCTAAGACGTCTTCGTTATTATATATTTTATGAGACTGGTATAAGTGTGCTATTGGAGCCATCTCTAATCCATACTTATAAATTTTATCACAAATATTGCACTGTATGTTAAATTTGTTTAATTTATTAAAATACTTCCACAACCAATTATTTCTCTGCGCCATTATATCCGTACAGTATCATGCAGCGTGTGTTACTAAATATGTTGTATCGACATTGCCGACTATGCCAAGGAAAATATTCAGAAAAACAGTTTAGGGACGATCGAAGAGAAACATATTTTGATTCTGTTTTAAAATACAAATATAAATACATAATTAAAATCTTGTTAACAGTTAAGTGTTATAGGTTTGTTTAATTGCTTGATGCCCAGAGTTAATCATTTAAATTGAAATATATTTATATTTTTTCTAACTTGAAAAAATAAAGCTTAAATAATTATTAAAGATAAAAAGCATAAGCTTACATACAAATATACTTTACATATTGTATAAAATTGTGTCAAAAATGTTTCCTAATATTTTGTTTCTGTGATTATTAGAACATAAATTATTACAATTATTTATATTAGAAATAGAAATTAATAACTGGATTCGCGTACTTGCTACCGAATCGATTGCGGCACTGGAGCAAATTCAGCTAACAATCCTGTAGGAAAAAAGCATCATATGCTGCTGAGGCTTTATTTACAGTTTTATAAGACAATTTAAACATTGTTTAAATTGTGTATTTTTTTTTGGAATATTTTTAGTAAAGTTTCGATTTACTTTTGAAAATTAGTGCATTTTCTTCTTTTAAAACGTACTAATTGTTTAAATTAACATAATAATTAAAAACTTATTTAAGATACAACATTCAATAGTTATATATAATTATATACGAATTAACAATTATTGACACATACACATACACATATTTTTTCTAAAATTTATCAAAAAGTATAAACTCATTGCCGTAATGTCAGAATTTGCGGCCTAAACAAATTTGTTGCCTACATTTGAGCTTTATTCCGAATCATTTGCGATTTAGCAATAATATCACAATAATATCAGCCAACCGTGTGCATTCAAGATAATATGCGGAAGCAAGATAAGCCGCGTATGTATTGATTTCGTAGCTAACGCGCGTGTGTAACTTTCGGGTTCATAATAAAGCTTAGCCGATTCGTAGGCACGCGTGAGTGCACGGATAAGATAATAACGCAACGAGGAAGTCTTCGCACGCATCGACGCGGTGACTCCCTCAGAAATTTTCCTCTTGAAAGCTTATGTACGTACGTACGCACACCGGAGGTGAGGACCTGTGACATGGAGATAAGTTCGATGGGCTGGCAATATTGACCTTTCGACCCTCCGTTGTGTAAACTTGCGCGGTTATCAGCATCTTCTCTTATTGAGACTTGCTGGTCCTCAAAGTGCGAGCGGAGAACTTTATTATTTTACTGAATTATTATACTGCATCAAATGCATGTTGGCATTTGTCTCATTCATTAAATACGTGGAATGATAAAAATAGCATGATGAATGATTGCGAAGAGAGAGAGAGAGAGAGAGAGAGAGAGAGAAAAATTCTTGTTTTTGCGGGGCGATATGCGAGTTGGAAAATAACTCGCCATGTAACATATTTTGCTAGATTTATAATATGAAGCATGTTAGAGATTTCACGAAAGAATCAGGGATTTCTTAAATTTTTATTAGATTTGCATTTTAATCAATTTTAATTAAACTATATTTATATTTTAAAAAATTTTATTTTTAGTTATATTTAACTAAATGTTATAATAAAGATCATTTTATTATTAGTAGTTATTATTAGTAGTTATTTCAACGTATTAACAAAATTAATTCAACGTATAACAAAAAATGTATTATTATTTAATCTTAAAATACATATTAATTTGACTTATCATAATTTATTTAAACGTGCTGAATTTTTTTAACAGACATTTTGTTTTACATATGATTTATTTGAAAGAATGTATCCTTCAAATATTTTAATAGATAGTTGAATAAGTGTTTTGGTCACACTTGCTTTGTCAATTCCGAAACACTCAGAATGCCATGCGGTCACTAGTGAATCAAGATGATCGACACAAGATCTATGCACTTGATATTCACGGACTATTCATAGAGCGACACCTGAACTGATCGTTGGAAGAGGCTCTTCGTTATTGACGATATAATGGATAGTTAAGAGCATTATATCCATCATGTAAAGGAATATAATAGTAACAATGTAATAGTTTAATGTTGAGTAAATAGAATAAAATATTGTTTCATAATATTAAAATCATAATAATAAAATCAAGCTATAAAAAAGGAAAGATCAAAGATAGATAGATATAAAATTCTAAATTTTAATTTCCTTGATAGAAAGTATTGTATTTACTATCTGGATTTGTCATTTCTTGTGCAGAGAAAATAATCTCTATTTCCTGAAGAACGTTAGAATGTTCGACAATTATTTATTATCAACTTTCAAAAATAAATAAAAGAATTAGTATATAAAATATAAATGCGCTTATTATAATTTAATATTATAAATTTTATTGTTATTGTGTCTGTTTTAAGTTAAAAACTTTGAACTAAAAATGTTTTAAATTATTTTTTTTCAAACTTTTTAAAACATCGTCTTAAATAATTAAGATTGTTTTTTATGTATAGCTTAGAATATTTATAAAACGCTTTTTATCAATTCTATCTACAATCGCATCAATATTTAATGGCAGAATTTTTTTAATTTTTTAAGATTATTTTAGTGAATATTTACACATATATCTATAATATAGTAAAAGTAATATGTCAAAACACTGCGCATAACTTACTTATTATGAATGTAATTGATTCCATTAATATATTATATTGAACTTCGAAATCTAATATTTATCAAATGGATTCTCTTGCCAAATATACGCGCTATCTGGATTCTATAGTCGCGTTTTTCATCATGTTGCAAGCCTCTAAACCGACGAGGAGACCTGTCCGCATCAGCAAATATACGAGCCGGCCGAAGCGTACGTAATTTTTTATGATACATCACGCACCGTTGGTAGATGACAGGTAAAACGAAACTCGTTAGAAATATCGAATCGCAGACAATTGCCCAGGTCGTCAATGAAATTCGCATATTACATATTTTTGTTACACAGAATATTTTTGTTTGCAACAGAATTAATATATTCTGAATATTCGTTTCATAAGATCTGATGCTTTGGTGAGTTGTCATGTTATTGTAATTAATAACAGAAAAAAACGTTTATGCTCTGATTTTATCAGAGTCAAATAATTACATAGGCACACGAAACAAAATTTTATATTTAATCCAGAAATTTTGATATCTACGATATTTTTATGTATCAACTTAATCCATTGTCGAATTGTTCCATCACGCCACAACTTTCTTTATCGACGGAAAATAGCTCGATTTTCCAATAGTTTTAGAGTTATTTATGACTTGGCTTTTAATATGTAATCTGAGATAAAACAGAAAAAGTAAGTTCAACATGCAAGCTTGTAAAGCTGGTAATATACAATTGATAGATTAAAAATACTATTTTCTGCTGATTAAAAAATTGCGACGTGATAAAGCAATTTAGATTTGATTTCAGAGCATAAAAGGCTATCATGGTCTAATCTCCAAATACAAAAAATTTTTTTATATATTTTTTGTGTTATTTAATCCTATGTTATTCCAAACATCAAATAAAATTTAATGTCGTATTATTTTCATTAAATAATTTTGCTGTAAGGTATACGATGTTTTTTACTATAAATATTTTGTTTTTTTTAAAACAATCGAAATTGTTTAAATTTTTTTTTGACATATATTTTTTAACACGTACATAATTTTAGATAAGATCATTATTCATTATCATCATGGAACTCATGGAAATAATTTTAGTATCATATGCTATTTATTTTTTAAGTTATTAATTTTTTTCAGTTATAGAAATTATTTATTAAAAATTTCTGATTTTTCCGAGGGACGTATCGTTTTTGTTTTCTAAATTTATATTTTAACGCGGACTTTATATTGCCGAGTCACAAAGAGTTAATCTGTCGAGGCGAGATACACCCACTTTGAATTTCGTGGAAGCTGCGTACGACCCATTTAATACACAAGTGGAATACCATGCGCTATGCATGAGCGAAACTACGAACATAGATGGGCACCAACGGCATTATCCTTGGCAATTAGCGAAATTGCATTTGGCGTAGCGTATGTATCGCATATCCCGTCACTGCAAGGCGGCCTAAGGGATGTCTGCAGGCGTTCTCCGTATCACATCCTCTTTCACCGTTTCTCTCGCTTTTGCTCTGTACGATTACTCTCCGATATAGAGTTTCTCTCTTTCCGACAATCCCCCTATTCTTCCATCGCTCTCGTCTCTCTGCTCTTATTCTCTCTGACCATCATCATTTTCAGGGCAAATTGGTTATTGCGAGATATTGCGCAACAAACGGTTTTCCGGAAAATCCATCTTAAACTATTGGACTTATGAGCGATCTGATCTAAATCATTTGATGACCTCTGGCTAGTTAGTAATTATAATTGTTCATTAACAAAAGCAGATTTATGAATTAAGCTTTAATGAATCAAATATGTTGACAGGTAACAAATTACAGATAAAAAGTGACATATTTATATTTTGCAACAATTAAATTAAATATATACAAAAATCTGTCAACGATTTTTAACAAAATTAACAGTTATATATTGAAGCAGCATTTATCTTGCGATTCAATGATTTTCGCTAATTAATTATTCGTCCAAATTTAGAATGCTTGATTTTTGACGATATTATTAAAATGACGATAATATTAAAATTAATTATTCTCGGTAGAGAAATTACGGATTTAATTAATTCGTTTAACAACGAAAGGATCTCCATCTCAACAGCAGTGTTCACCAGAAGACTGTTAAAAGGATAAGAAAATTTTATTGTCAGACTACATTGGCCTGGCGGGCTTCAGCAGAAAACTGGAGATCAATGTACCCGGAGCGTTTACAGAATGCGTTTGGGAGTAAACGACTGGGGCTAAAGCGGATAAGATAACCTTCTCGAGATTCGTGCTTGCGAAGTGAATTACCGACCGGCTCGACCCTCTCTCGCGCGATTCGCGCAATGAAATTCTCACGAAAGATTTTCCTGGTCGACGATGTAAATTTCGGATATCGGTAGCGAGGAGTTCCGCCGGTATCTCGAGGTTAAGTGCGGAGGTACAGTAATTTATCGTTTCCTCTTCTGCCTCTCTGTGCCATCTTCCGCCGTCCCCTTCTACTGCCTCTCTGTATTATTAATCCCGCAAGATATCGAGCGAAACATGGAATCTTTGCAGAATTCTTTACGCGCAAAAGGAATAGTGTCATTAATAATCGGAATTACCTTTTATCTCGGTAAATTGCGCCGCGCGCTTTCCGTCGCGTTTCCTCATCAATTCTTTCTACCATCTTCGAAGAATTTCGCAAGAAATATGCAGAAAACAGTTTAGCATAAGACTTTCGTAATATGTCTGATTGTATACGATTGTTGGAAACTGTACAAGAAGTTGTAATATGGAATAAAATGTTTCCATTTTATTCAAAAACAACGATATATGTAATTAAGAATATATTATTATGATAAATACATTGAATTTTTATCTTAATATTTAGTATTTTCTTGAAAAAAATATAAATCTGCTGAAAATGTAGAAATATTAAAACATAAAATTAATTAATCTAACATACTATTGTTACATTTCTCCAACAAAATTAAATCACATTACCGGAATATCAGTTTCTGTTTAAGACAACGATCGCTTCGGACGTTAACGAAAGATCATGCGAAGTGGAATAGTGCGCTTCATCTATTTTCCAGATTGTCTTCTACGGCGATACGGTAAATCCCGTCGGTCTCATTGCGGTAGATTCAGTTTCAGTCTCACGAATAAATTTAACCGACGCTCAGCGATGGTACAGAGAAAAGGAAGAGGGCTGCATATACAAAGGAAAAGGCGGTAGAAGTGGAACGAGTGACGAGCAAGAGAGACGTTCGCACGTTGTTCACTTCAGGAATACCTTAACGGCTCAATCCCAGCCTGAAGGCACGTGGTCTGTCGAAAGAATGGCACTAAGCGACGTTGGAGTTGCTTGAAAAAGAGAGAAAGAGAGAAAAAGGCCCGCGGGAGCGATTTCGCCCTACCCTCGAAGAATTTCAATAACCACTTTTATTTCTATTACATTCGCTGAAAATTTCTCGTTACTGCGGGTCTCCAACTGTCATTGTAGTGAAAAGAATAAATGTGAAGTGATACAAGACAATTGTTGGAATGGACAGTAAAAAAAACTATTTTTGATTTTTTTGGAAATCTGAAATTGAATAATTTTTGGAATTTCTATATTTTTTAACAGGAGAAGCAATTTTTACTTTAAAGAAAATATAGGATCTTTTAGGATTATTTATTTAATTACTTTAAATAGGTATTTTTTATGCAAGTGTGAAAAGAATATTTTTATCATTTTTTATATTTTGTAAAAAAGGAATATCTGAATTGTCTAATATCTCAAGTAAAATACTTACATAGTTCAAAGGTTAAGCAAATATTTCTATATGTATGCGCAAAGTTATTGTGTGTTCTGACCTTAATTACGTCGGTCTATCTAAATATTTCGTTGAGATCCCTTCCTTACATTTCTACGTAACATTTAAGATGATATTTATAGTCATAACATGACTCTTAGATACAAAAAAATTTATATTGAAGACCTTAATAAAATATTTAATATTTGTTATTTAATAAATATTTGTTATTTAAAAATACAGACAGTTTAATAATAAAATTTTGGTTAGAGATCAACAAAGTTTAGCTAATTATTAGAAATAGATTACTATGAAAGTTGCCATTAAAACATTGCAATGATATGAAGAATTAATATGAAATTCTCAATATTTATAAAAAAAATATTGAATTTTTATTAGATTTAGATATATACAATAAAATATTATATTATTCAATAAAGTCGATAAATACGGATAAAATTAGAATGAAGAAGTAGAATAAAAATTTGTTATAAATATAAATATAATTAATAATCAAGTGGCGGTATATCATTTTTTATTAAATAAATTACAGTTACAATATCCCATCTGACTATGAAATATATTCCGTCTGTTCATTATTTATGTCTGTGAAATTCATATCGAACAAATTTCTAAATATTGCTTTCTTGTATATAAGCTTATATAATATTTAATCCTGAATGCATAGAGAGATCAAATGCAGATCTCAAAGCTTTTTAAAAATAAGATAAGAAAGAAATAAAATATAGATATGACTAAATTAATAATGTTTCTTTTTGTATTTTATGAATAATTTCAATTCTGTATAATATACGGAAAATACATAAATATTTTATTCCAGTCATTATCATGAAATACGAACATACACCATGAAGAAATGCAAATTACAATTTTATATTTTAAAAGTTCAATATTCTAAAAGTTCAATATTCTCACAGCTTTTATTTTTTTTTCCTTACTTTTAATTAATTATATTGGACAATAAAATCTAAAATTGACTTTGTTGTTTGATATAATAATTTATTTAATATATTAATTCTATAAAAATAAAAAAAAATCTCTATAAAAAATGTTTCACATTTACTCTCTTCATAATTTCATTATAGTTCTCCTACAACAATATACAAAGTTGCACACATTGCTAATAGTTGACTCGAGTTTCTTCGCGCAAATGACGGAGCTTGGCGGTCTTGTGTATACCGTAACATGTTTATCTATAAAACGTGTTTACCTATAAAAAACGTGAAAATTTAGAAAGAATTGTAAACTTTACTTGTATTACCTTATTTTCATTCTTTTAAATATTTTTTATGTAAAATTAAAAATTTTTACATTTCATTTTTCTTCACACTTTCCAGGATTATATTATACATATTATACATTTATATGCATAAGCATATAAGAAAGCTTATAAGATTATCTTATTTAATCTTGCCTTTCTGTATTAATAATCTAATTTTGTTTAAAACAAAAATATTTAATACTATAAAATCCAATAACTTATAAATAATTTATTTTAATCGCCTATATATTATTACTATACGTTCTTCAATAGCTGGCTAACAGTCACTACATTAATAACATCAAAGGTGTCATAAAAGTATTAGTTTCTCAAATTCAAGGGTATTAAATAATCTCTAACTTAAATGTTATATTTTTATCTATCCGTTTTTTTAATCCTAGTTATACACACTTGGGTCTCAGTACAATTTGTAAATCAAGATTATTTTTTCGTATTTCTGCACTTTTTTTTTTTCTTTGAATCTATACATCTCGAAGCTCCATAATTCTATCGACATATTATGGACATATTCCTTAATCAATTTTTTACCGATTGAAAAAAAAAATTAAATGAAATCTGTCCATTTTTATGGAAGTTACTAATTCTGAAGAAACAATGACTGTGCTAGCATAAGAATAAAATTAGCACAGCCACTCAAAAAAATAAAAAAAATTAAAAAATACAGCATATTCTTTTTATGCTAATTTGTTGCTCACTTCCCGATATTGTTGCTCCACCCCCAAACCTTGAAAACCACCTCTAGGCGCCTTAAATCAACACACCATCTATAAATTGTTAATTTTCGAAATATCTCGACTGATTACGGTTCTCTGATTTTGTTTCTCGCGATTTCCGACGAATCTGATGTTGTTGCAAAAACATGTTGAAAAAATAAAACTGTTAAACAATTATCTATAAATAATCACAACTTCACCAACAGGCGTCAAAATTACACAGCAACAAAATCGGATTTGTCAGGAATCGCGAGTAACAAAGTCAGAGAACTGTAATCACTCGATATTTCGAGAACATTAACAATTTATAGATGGTGTGCTGACTCAGAATGGATGGTTTCCGGCTAAGGATGGTTTTTGAGGATTGGGGTTGAAGCAACAATATGGAATATGGAATATCGGAAAGTGAGCAACTAATTAGCAACAAATTAGCACAAAAAGAATATGCCATATTTTTTAATTTCTTTTTATTTTTTTGAATGGCTGTGGTAACTTTATTCTTATGCTAGCACAGCATTATTTTTTCGGAATTGGAGCAATAAAATCGGGAATAGAGCAACAAATTAGCAACAAAATAGCACTAAATTTCTGTAGCACTAAATCTGTGCAACTTTTATTCAATTGTGCTGAAATGTTAGCTTAGACGTCATTAATGAATATATGTAATAGTCTCCAAAACGCATTTTTATGCATAGCTGTTTATGCTTGTCGCTCGCAATAATTATCATATAATTATCATATAATGCTAGCGATAGACATAAACAACTATGCGTAAGAAATGCGTTTTAGGGATTATTATATGTACATATTCATTAATGCGTTTTAGGGATGATAATAGTATATATAAATTTATATTTAGATTATATATTTAATTATATTAGATTATATATTAAATTACATATTTAAATTTATATTGTAAGAAATCGATAGATTAGAATAATAGTTTTTATTCGAATAATAGTTTTTATTCGAATATTGAAAATAAATAAATAGGGGTCGAAATATGTTATATTTAATTATTATTTATTCTCACAGAAATATATTTAAACATTCAGCTTGGCTCCTTCCAATTTATTATTTATTGTTTTAGTTCAATTAATGAGATATTGAACAGTGACTTATAGGAAGGATTAAAGATAACTTAAACTGAGTGTAATATGATATTAAAATTTCATAGTGTATGCACAGTAAATTTCACAACTTAGAATTAGTTTATCCTAATCTATTCTTATCTCTAATCTTATCCATTTTAAGGCAACGGATGTACATTATATATACATTTATCAGTTAATTTTTATAAAATTGATTCATATATGCATTTAGATATATGTATGGTAAAATTATTATACATCCGTTGCCTCAATAAAAACATTAATTCATCACTCACCAACCGATGCGCAACAGTGGAGTTAAATCTGCAACGTCGCTACGATGATTCTGTAACAAATAAATTAAAGTTCAAATTAAAACAGAGTAAAGAAATAATCATTTAACTTTAAAAAATAATTGTTATACGCATGCAGTTTGCTAAAAAATAATCATGCAATTTTGGAAATATATAATTTTTGTAAGCATAGAATCCATTTTTTGTACCTATTATTTAATTAGAGATAAAACAATTATATATTCTCTAAAATAATTATATATTTTTTCTAAAATATTGGGTCGT
The DNA here is from genome assembly GCF_001594045.1 of Atta colombica. Lineage (NCBI taxonomy): Eukaryota > Metazoa > Arthropoda > Insecta > Hymenoptera > Formicidae > Atta > Atta colombica. The sequence continues at coordinate 1,323,204 of NW_017259197.1, forward strand.
CCGGAAAGTTCGTGCCGCAAAAGATTTAAATTTAATAAATGAAATTAAAAATTTAAATC